>NC_056731.1:1582216943-1582254443 GCF_019279795.1 Protopterus annectens | reverse complement strand
CTATGGTAGAGGAAGGTAGCTTATGTTGGGTCATGGCAGAGGCATGTCCATGATTTTGGAAGTAGTCTTTAATTGCTATTTTAAAGGTGTTAGTCTGTGATACATCTGATATTTTGAGGTAGTTTGTTCCATACATTTGCTATGGAATAACTATAAAGTAATTTACCAATATTTTTGTTGGGCATGTAGACTTGCAGCAGGTTCTGTTGAGCGCTGCGGAGAGAGCGATTTGGAGTATAGGACTGGATGAGTGTGGGCAGAGAGGGACAAGAAGAAGGTTGATGTAGAACTGAATGTGTCAAGAGAAGCTGTGGTGTTAGGATTTGGTGATGAAATTCGGCCACTGCAGGTTTCTTAAGGCGATGCAATGGTGGGTGTGGTAAGGTAGATTGGAGGCAAATGGAGCTATTTTGTTATAGGTGAGTCACCCAAATATGTAAATATCCCCCCTTCTCTCTTGTAAATGATATATCTGCCTAATAAGTAATGTCTATTTTTTTTCTAGATTTCCTTTATATATTCTTTTTCCATATCAAAATATTCTCTTGCATTATTCTCTAAATTCTCTAATATGTCTATACATTTTTGCATAGTTCACTTTCTTCGCCTTTCTTAAATAATTTTGGCATTAGAAAAAAGACAGTTTTATACTTCTTTTTAAATTCAGTCCATCATTTAGAACAGTTTTTATAGAAGTCCTTTATGGTGATATGCTTCTTCCATAGCTGCAGTACTTTCCATTTTCCAATTTCATCCCATACATTCTCATTTATTCTTTTCATTCCCTTTCCTGTCTTAATATGTACCCTTTCTTCCATCATCCCCATGCATGTTGCTAAATGGTTTGAAACACCTGTCACAACTGTATCCCTGTTTGCTACCCCCAAGCCTTCCAATAATACAAAATAATTAATTTCTGATTCAATTTCCCCCTGCTGTATGTCCATTGATTTTGGGTACTTTTCCGTTATCGGGGCAACACTTCTAATGTGCTAGCACGTGACCATGCACATCTGCACAGAGCTGTAAAATGTGATTAAGTACTCCTAACACACACACACACACACACACACACACACACACACACACACACACAGCACGGCACTTCATCTGCTAGTATCTGCGATTACCATGGATAGACCTGAGGAGAAAATAGTTTGTGAAATAAACACAAAAGTTGACTACAACTTTAAAGTTTACAGATCACGGTTAAATTCAGTGGGCTGGACTCAGACAGCTTAGGTGGAGTGGTTTTGAAAATGTATATGAAAGTTGCCGTCTCTTTCCCTCTTCTGGACAGGCTTTTTCCTCTTCTTCACAGCATATATCCCCAACATAATAACATGATTTGCTCCCTCAAAACATGGTAGAATGAGTAAAAGAAACTGCTAGCTCCTTTCTTCACAAAACTGTACACAGACCACAACAACTTCCAGGGCTTCTTTTCCCCTTTCCACCCATCTGGCTTGTATCTATGACAGATGATCGAAACTACTTGAAAAATAGACAGATAAATATAGTCAAATCTCTCCATCAGATGACATGCACACCATGAAAGCAAATAAATAAATTTCACACTATGCAGTGCAACAGATCCTAAAAGTGGACTAAATGTTAATATTCTGCCGGATATGTCGTGTTTTCAGAAACTAATCCTGTGAAACTGCGAGCCGGTAGGAAAGTGTCAGACTGTTCATAAAATGAGATGTTCTCTTCTAGAATGGCTACAAATAGCATAAGTTCAACATGTTTTCATCCTTTCTTTTTGTATTTTTTTCTCTCTCCAGCTGACAGTCTCTACTACCCTCAGAGAAAGCTTCTCTTGTAAATTGCCTTTTGTTTCTTCTGCTTTTTTTCTTCGGTTATAATTCTCACGTTGACTAAAACAATCCTGGGCACTGGGTATATTTAAAAATGCTGGACAACTAACAGGGAAAAAAACTATTACCTGAATAATGAACAAGTCTCAAGTTATTAGTTCTAGAATTAGGGATTAAGAAGATTCCAATTGCTCATTAGACCTGTTGCCCCGTTAACGGAAAAGTACCGACTTTTGTTCCACACAGCTAATTTACCACATTTTATCACATCCTGTATTTTTTTACATTTTTCCCTTTATTTTTACATTTTCCACTTAAATTACAATTAAAGTCCCCAGCAATAATAATTTTCATGTTAACCATGACATAGTCTAATATTTAACTTTCCTTGCAAGTCTTTTGCCGCATTTATTTCAAATTTCAAAATAGCTTCCAACCACCACCCTCCATTCCATATGTTTCCCTCATCTCTAACTTTCACAATATTATCAACAGTTTCACACAGACCCTGCTTGCATTTTTTAACACTGTCTTCTTTCAGTTCATCAGTTTTAAACAGCAAAGTAACATTTTTTAAACATTTAAGTAACTACCGGAAAACAAATAATTGTTCCACAAATAAATATCCTTTTTGTTACTCAGTTCCAGAAATGTCATCATCAGTCTATCAGTTTCAAATGTTAAGTCATGAAACGTCTCTGTCCCAGTATGTATAAAATACCACATTATTTGAGCTTTAAAACTCAAAAGAGTTACTAGATTGTCCCATGCATAATATATGTCTATTACAGTGTTGTTTTTGTTCTTATTCTCACAGCTGGTCTTCTGTTCTTTTGAAAAAGTTTTAATTACAGTTCATTGCTGCTCTCCTTTTTGCCTGCTGTCATTGTTGCATATGTTTTAGTTAACTGCATTGTCTGCTGCCACAAAACTATGCACCTTCTCGGTTTCGTGTTGCTTTCCTCTTCTACTTTCTGTCACTGCTGTGTAATTTTTAACTGCTGCATTCTCTGCTGCCACATCACATCATCTGGTTCCTTCTTCACATTCTCAGCACTTCTGGAAAAGTTATCTGCCATCTCACCCCATGAAACAGCACATCTGTTACCTGGAACATCCTGCTCAATTCATTTTAAGAGAAGGTCATCTACAAGCTTTTCTGATACCAGTTTTGTTATCTGCACTACTTTCACAACCTCACTTACTTCCTACTCCATGGAAACAGCCAAACGCAGCTTATTTGTAACACCCACCACACAGGACTCTTTTTGTTTACATTCTGAAGCTCCATATTGTACAAATTCTTCTCCATATTCTAACTTTCTTTCTACCTCCAGACACTCCATAGCTTTTCTCTCCTTCCCCGTGCTGCTGCTTTCCTTAGGCCTCTTTACTGCTGTTGTAGGAGCCCTTCTGTACCATCTAGCAGCTCTATAGAGTAGGGGAAGTTCCCTGATACCCTGGCCAAATTTCCCCGACTACTATAAATAACACCTTGGGTCTCCCTATGTCTATTGATCTATCTGTGTGTCGAGATATACCAGTAAGTGATCAGTCATACTGTTCTTCATTCATTCCCGTACTATAAACTAGTAACTGGTACAGATAGTGTCTTGCAGTATCTGACATTTGTGTGCAAGCCAGAACACTTCATAACTTACATGCACACCTTCTTCCGTGGTACAAATGACAATGATCATGCTTCAACAGTTTTGGTAGGAAGATTCAAAACATGTTTTGATGGGAAGCATAGCAAAGAAACATTCTAAAGATGTCGCATAGTTTTTTAGCTGATAGCCATTCTGAAAGGCCAGCTGCTGATTTGTGAAACTAGTACCAACAATTATTTTGTGATATATCAATAACGGTATGTATGTCAATAGGTGAAATTCCCTGCAAACCACAAATAAACTCTTTTGATATGAAGCAAATGTAAAGAGGCATCTCTGTTTCTACTGCATATCTTTAGCATAGTTATTGGGAACCTCATCTATTCCTTCAAGAAAGCACAACTTTATGTGTGTCATTATTATTATGGATAATAGTAGTATTATTACTTGTAATGGTAGTATTACACTTCAACCCTACTTCTCCTTGCAGTGAGAACAACAGATGATGATAATAATTGTTTAATTATAGCAAAAAGACTTTGTATTGCATACAAACAATATGGCCATTTGCTGATCAAGCCCCTCAACATCAGTTATAAAATGCAACCAAGATAAAGACTTCATTCTGTTATCACAGTGGCTATAAGTCCATAGCCTAATAATTAATACCAAGAAAAACAATTTTATGTTTTTGGAGCCTCACAAAAATGTCTAAATGTCCTAAAGACTGAATTATTATTTTCAACAACCAAGAGCCCCCTGATGTAGTGTCTAGAAGTACAGATACCAAGGCATTTAGTTAGACTGTAAACTTCCAGCACCATGTCTAAGTCACAAAGAACAAAGTTAACAACCTCCTTTTCTGATCTAGAAAAATTCCTCACTTCCTTTCACTGGCAGGCAAAACAGCCATAGCTAAAGATATTCTACTACTACAAGATCTTAAGGCCCTAGCAAATATGACTAGAACGTGATGGTGATCCATGTTGGTACGAATGTCTTGGTGTGCAAAACCGTGAAGGATATGCAAAGAAACATGTTGGAACTCTGCATGCATGTCACAAATGCAGTCTTTCTTCTCCAAGAATGCTGCCTAGATATCAGGAAAGATAATTAGCTTCAATAATTGGCTAAATAGTTGGTGTCATTCCAGAGGGATCCAGCATGGGATGAAATGCTTGATAGTTCTACTTGCTTTGGAAGGGATGGTTTACACTTCTTGCTCAAAGGCTTCTGCATTTTGGCTACGACCTTTGCTGCTCCCATAGTGCCTTTTTTTGGCAGAGCCTAAAATGATAGATGTCACAATGTAACTAACATATCAGTTCTAAAAGAGGATTACTTCAAGTTAGCTCTGCTCAATGACAGAAGTCTTACAACTAATCTAAAATCCTTCTACCTCCTTGTCCAGGGTAACACCCTTTACTTTTTACAGTCTCTGTCTGACATTTATTTATCTTGCTTCACACCTTGAATGTCACATCCCCAATCTATTTCTGTTTCTATAACCTAATTTCATATATATATATATTAAAATTAATTGCTTATTTTATATAGATTGAAAAAATATGAGGATAGGGTCAGTCGGTGTCAAATATGTGTAAGCAAGAAGAATTCTCTTTGCAGCTTACTTACTCATAAAATATTTTCCCAAAGCTCACAGTACAGAAATTAAAGGGTATTTTTCAGGTCAGGAAAAAAGTTTCAGTTATGTAAAAGGTAAATATTTATATATTTATGTACAGAAAGTGGGAGTGGTTCATATCTATTGTTTGTGTTAAACATATTATAACAAGCAAGCAGGAACACTTTTTTTGCTAATATAAAACTGGTAGCTAGGTATATAAGATGTATGGTTTGTATCAGGATGGCCTTTAGGGCTGTTTTTTCATGCTGATATTTTATTAGCTGAGGTGATTTAAGAATAGGAATTAATGACTTTTATGGGAAAATGATCAGTCTCAATGTATTATGGTTAAAGGATAGATAATCTGTAGACAATCCCATTGAGCTGGTAGGGTGCTTTTTGAAATATACAGGCCAATAACTACTAGTGATAAACCCTGGGATTTTTAAATATTGTAGCAGAAAGTTATGCAAAGCCATACAACACTCTGAAATGACATGAAAAGAGTGTGTAAACCATCTCAGATTTTTAAACAAAGTTATAAATTAATATGCTACTTTATGGGTTCTAAAAATGATACTGGTACAGTGATGGTAAATAGGGTTGAGTAAATTTTGTGATGCTGATCCCAGTTCATAAAAATATAAAGTTCAGCAACAACCATTAGTGCAATGATTAAAAGTGTACTCTGAAAATGGTTGTGTGTAGCCTCTCAGCGAAAGAACAGGAGTAAAAAGGAAATGGGGGGAGCAGTCTGTACGTTGTCTACTTTCACTGTAATGAAGGACCTGCACAGCTGTATAGACTGTGGTCTTTGTGACAATTTTATGTAAAACTGAATACTGAATTATTATGAGATCTTTGACAGGTACAGAGTGAAACGGGCAATGCTGGTCACTATATCGATATCAGGTGTGTACTGAGTGGACCGCACACCAAATGGACTGTGATTTTTGGTCCATCTTACTAGTAACCAAAGTTTAAGCAGCACTCTGCATACAGATCGCAGGTACATTACAGTGGCCTAAAGCAATGCACTAGATATACCCTACTCCTTTGTAACATGAATACTGGACAAATTCCTCACCTATATACTGCAGCATATGGAAGAATACATCATATTTCTATAAACCTCAGGAATAGCAATGTTTTATGCAAGCCTTCCATGTGACTGATGGTATTCATTGCTGCGGAATGAACTCACACAGCCTTGTGCATCCCCATGGGTGAGGCAGATGAATGTATACATGAATTAAGATGTGTTCTACTTCATCAGTTTTCCAGTAATCTGCAATGTGTATAGCACTGCTACCAGTGTGTCTTGCAAGCATCTTGGGTGTGTCCACAATATATATAACTAACAAATGAGTGCTCATTGTTTTCCATTGATTCCTAGTCCATGGGATTTATGAATATCTTGCAGATAAATATGCCACACCATGTGTGTGCGACAGTCTTTTATTGTATATGACATAAACAACCTACATATTGTGACCATACAATACCTACACAATTCCTGAACCATAACTTTTGTCTATTTTGCAGGTGATGCCACCTACATATTACTGTTCAGTCTGATGATTTTTTTTCCAAATCTCACAGTATTATGTTGAGGACAGATACAGACAAACATGTAGTAGTGGGACATGCAGAGTTTTGAAGGGAAAGTTCTGGTATCTGGATGACTCAGTGGGTGTGCAGTAGCATATGTCAAAGAAAGCAGCATGGACGTGTCTTGCAAGCACAATGCTGCATATGTGGTTTCACAAGAATGTGGCATTTGGAAAACTTATAGTACATAGGTTCATAGGTAGATACTAGGCTATCTGCCCGAGGGCATTTATAAGCCTAGCCAGAATGTGTCAGCTTTCGCCACCCCATTGATTAATTAACTGATCCTCTGTCAAGCAGAGCTAATGAAGTGATCCCAGGGGTGTATTTTCTGTTACCCATCCACTCGTCAAGGTTTCTCTTGAAGTGTGTTAGTGAGGGGCTTTGCCTAATGTAGTTTGAAATTTTGTTCCAAAGCATGGGGAGTCTCTGTGATAGGAATCTATCCCTCCAGCATGTTCTATTTATTGTTGTGGTGAGGTTTAGCTCACTAGAGTGCGTGGCTCGCAGTGACTTGGATTTCTTTAGGTGGAGCATGTCCATCAATTCTGAGCTGGACATGGCTTTGTAAGTCAGGCAAAGATCACCTCTGAGTAAGCAATATGCCACTGAGTACAGCCGGAGTTTTTTCAGTCGGGCTGCATAGGACATATGTTTGAGGCCAGTAATCCTATTGGTGAGGTACTTTTGTGGTCTTTCCAGCTGTTGGAAGTGTCTTGTGAGGTACATCCCAAACGGGGCATTGTACTCTATGATGGGTCTAATGAGTGACAAGTAGAGGGGCACTATAACCTCTTTATTTCTAGATGCGAACCCTTTAGTAATTAGATGGGTCACATAGAAGGATTTCTAACTACGTTGGCAATATGATTGCCAAAGGAGAGATTACTATCTACCTGGGTCTCCAGATCTCTTATTACTTCTTCTGTATTAAGGGGGCTACCACCTATGTTGTAATTCATGGGTGTTTTGTTTTTCCCAAATGGGATGACTATGCATTTTTTGGCATTTAGCTTGAGGACATGACTTTGACACCAGGTGTTTGTCTCACATGTAGGTTTGCCAACTTTTCATGTCAAAAATTCTGGACATGTACATGAAAGCAAAATGCGGTACCCCCCACACATGCACCCCTCCCCCCACACATGCAGTCATTCCGGTGTCCCATTACTTGGCTATCTCTCCATTTCTCTCCAGTTGCCATAAATACTGTTCAAAACTCTGTGTGCATACTGTTTTCGGCTTTACTTCTACAACAGATACTTGGATTTAATGTAAAACTTTTATTTCGAATTTTACAACATAAACACTAATAACCATTTGCTAAACAAGCAATACAGCCTCTCATAAACAGACATAGCTTTAATACTTCTTTGCCTTTAAAACTCACATTCACTGAAACAGCATTGAAACCTACATTCAAAGAAAATGCATCTGGCCAGTGATGGATTAAGTTTACCTTTGGGTTTTTTCAAATCATAGGCCCCTTGCACACATTTTTAAAGCTAAGCAAAAGTTCTTTGATTCACCTTCCTGATTGTATTAAATTTTAATACATAATAACAGCTAGCAGACATGAATTAGCAGTCATCACAACTTTAAGACTGGTACGCTCATGCTCATGTAGAATCTCTAATGAAACAAAACTGGCATATTACTGATATACTTAAATAGCATATATTGCCAGGCTGTGGCAACGCAATCCTCTAAAATGTTGGATATGTTAACCATATGAAAATGGCCATATGTTAGTTCCCTTAAACCAATTCACATTAAAAATCCAGAGAGTTCTAATAGGGTACTTGGGTACAAAACACCCACATACATACTGTCCCAGATGACTATGCGTGCCCGTTTAGAGAGGATACATCATCAGATGAGATGTGAGAGTGAAGTCTTCACATAAATAAGATAGCAATATTGCTCTTTGACAGACACTGCTGCTCAACAAGCCTCATCAGTAATCAGGCAGAAGTAATGCTATAGGTGCTCTTTTCATATACCAACTACCTCTCAAAAATGGTAGATACTTTTCTGTACACTTCTGATTTCTCATTCATAAGCGAATGAAAAACATATGGCTAATGTTCAACTTGCAGCTTTTAGACACACACACACAAACACATTGCCCTCAACAAGCCTTATTATTTTTGACAGTGATGATGTGATGACAGTAACAGCACCACTTGTTAGACTGTGTGTTAAATTTATAGTTGTAATAATTTTGCCAGTAAGCATTTTAAGAAAACACATGAACCAATAATGACAAAACTGCCCTATTCAGAACATTTCAACCATAAATGGCCACTCATATTTATGTCATTAAAATCCACCAATATCAGTCAATATGCACAATCTCTGCAGAGTGCATTAGTAAAACATCTAAATTCCACATTAAAGAGATCTGCAACTAATGAAAAGTTGCTGCTAGCAAACAATTTTATATTTCAGTGTTTTATCTACAAATCAATGCATGCTGCCCTTGAAGAATTGATTGCCTATATTACGTTAAAAAATGGTAAGCTGCCAGTAATATTGCAATAGGAAATGGATGGCAAACTGAAAACAGGTTCATAGTTACTACTAGGCATCATAGGAGGACATACTCAGGACTGCAGCACCCTGCCCCATTAAAATACAACACAGTATGAGCTGAGGGAAAAAAAAAAAAAAAAACGGAACTTACATGTGCCGCAGTGTTGGATTAGAGAAAACTCAGAGCAAACAACAGCCGGACTCGTGCTTTGCCTGGGACTTTTCAGCATACAGTCTGCCTTCTTTATAATTCAAATTCCGTGTGCGCGGAAGACAGTGAGTAGACAGACATAAACAATTACAAAGACACTGTTTTCGTCATCTGCACCCGGACACAAAGGGCGTTCTTAAAGAAGAACGCCCCTAAAAAAAAAATGTAATTTTTTTAAACTAAATGAAAATGTGCACAGTGCATCATTTTTTCTGGACAACACAGGCATTTTCCATTCTTTCACACAGTGTCCCTTAATTCTGGACAGTCCGGAAGAATTCTGGACAGTTGGCAACCCTACTCACATGTGGTGGCTGAACATGGAATGCACAGGATAGTAAAGAGGTAGATGGAGAGGTTGCTCAGCATGACACATTATGGTATTCTACCAGCATCTGCTGGACCTTTATGCAGCATAACATGTGACATCTCTGTATGCAGCATATCTAGGTGTAATGATCCTTGATGTATCTAACAACACAATAAGTAAAATAAGGCACAAACGTGCTATTGCCATTTCAAAGCTCTGACATAAGCTGCACGGTACATATGCAGCATGAACTACACATCAAACAAGGCATCTTATATAATACTTGTCATATAGTCAGTTATGTCATTATAGAACAGCACAAAGTCAGAACAGGTATATAGTATCTGCAAAAAAATACATGATATGCACACGAACAACCAAAATGCATCTAGGGCAGCATGGCTTACATTGCCATGGACTCATGATGCAGAGGCAGTAGAGTGTGGCCATGTATGGACAAGACTTACCAGCAAAGCATACAAAGTGATTATTGCCTCTCTATCATCCAAAACTAGAGATGTATGTCTGGATGAATAAGCCTTAATGGACAGCATGTGATGATCATGTTCTGCTGAGCAAATCTTCATGTTGAATAGACTTACATGACTTAAAATCCTCTAAGTATACCTTATACATATTGACATATATATTGACTTAATTTAGGCTGCATATACTGATAGGTTTCATATTGTTGCAAGATGCTGTAGAGTGCCATAGCTGTCCAACAGGTGGCCTTATGGTCACAATCTGGCCCACCGTAGCATTTTATCTGGCCCTCAGTATGTTCTATAACAAACTGTTTTGAATGGACAGATACATGTTAGGCATAGTAATGTGGCCCCCCAAACCTTGCAAAGTATGGTAAGTGGCACCTGAACAGTATGGTAAGTGCCCCTTGAGCCAAAAAGATTGGCCCCTCTTTAGATAGTCACTGACCAGCAGGTGTCAATTTGTAGCTGGAAATACTGTTTTTTAATCCCTTGTACCACTATAAGCATGTGACTTTTAGTTCCTACAACAGATGTTTTAATCTGAATGTAAATGTTGCCAAGCATCACTTTAAATCTCTACATTCATTAACTCTATGTTGCTTAATCTCAGACTGGGTAAATACTTAAATCACTGTAAAAAAATAATTTACTCTCACAAACGTGATATTGTAAATGTTCACTGAACCTTGCATTTGCTAATGATGCTTAGAATTTCCAGTCTTTGTAACTACAGTACTTGATAATATAACATATATGCTTTTGATGAAAATATCACAGCACTGTACTGGAGAACATTAAAAAGTGTCTCTCCGCACAGTTAGGCCATGACATGTGGAGACATGCTAACACACCTGGAGTGACTTGCAGTGGTAATGTTTCCAATACAACTAAGATCTGAGACCTCACATGACAACTAGGCCCCCTGCGCCTTCACAAAACCACTCATTCAGAACCTTGTGGAAAATATACTTTTGCTTAATATCCATTAGTTAAAAAAAAAATCAAAAGTAATGCCATCAGACCGGGGTTACTATTCATTAGCTGAAAATGTAAAAACACTATGTATTAATTTAGTTTGTATAGTAAGCAACCTTCCATCAGTGCCTTCCAGTAAAGCCATATATTGTATATTTTTTTAGCAATCTTACAAAAGAAAGGGAACATTTTTTTCTTAGTACCTAAAATAACATATTTTTGCCAATACAATAACTTATCAGTTCTATCACAAGTCATAGTCTCCAAACGTTTCCCAATTTCTGATGAGCAGAATTATTATTCTATGCAACAGAAGAAATACAGGGACACAGAATTATGGAATGCATTGCTTTGTGTTGTTGTAGGGTATCATTTTCAATTTCACAGAATACATTTTTACCTTACCCTTAAATGCTAACCACCAGGCTGTCCAGGATGGATAAAATGGACACCTTGATAAATTATGTGTCCATAATAAGGCAGACTCAGCCTTCCACATATTAGGATTCAGTATACAACCATTCAATTTCTTAATACCATTACCTTCTGGAATATAAGCAGTGTTAATACTTAATTCGAATAACAAAGCAGAATGGTCTGTAAAATGTACAGCCATTACTTTTACTTGAACTACACTAAAATCTGTGGAAATACCAAAGTTATCCATCTCTATCTGTAAAGTCCATCTTCAAAGGTCAGACCTACAGGAGGATTCAACTGTAGTTGGCCACACTTAGGTATTTGAAAAAAATAATTTAATGAAATTTTCTTCCCAACTTTTCTCAAATGACAATTTAAATCACCCATAAGTATAATTTTTAAATTCACTGTAACATACTTTTTCAGAAGAGAGAACATTTGTTCTCTTCTTTCAGAGAAGCAGGAACATATATGGAAATAAGTTTCAATACCTCTATAGTAGTACAAAAATACTTCCTAAAATTCTGCCAGGAACCACTACCTGAACATCCAATGAGGAATAATGAGATTTATACAACAAAGATATTCCACTATATATATCAGTCCCAAAAGTCCATACACCCTTATGGTTCCACAAAGCTTCACGCTGACTCTTTGGTCCACTCATAGTTTTATAATATCAAGAAGAGCTAGAAAATCTGCATTAATAGCCCTACAAAAAACAATAACAGTAAATCTGCTTTTAGCATTAATTATACTATTAACATTAATACTAAAAAGCAGAATATTATCCCTTCCCTTTTTTAACAGTCCTTTTGGCTCTTGACTTTATATTTCTTTTAAGTACTCTTTTACCTGTACACAGAACCGTACCTGCCTACCTTCATCACTAATATCCTCTTCGGTGTTCTCAGTAAATCCTGTATCTTTACCAGTCTTACCAATACCAGAATCTTTCACAAGATCCAGTGTGTTAATCCTACGTGTTGTACAACTGAATGACTAGGAAGATCCTTCACAACTGCAGGAATAACCGCAAATACCCCTTCCTGCTTTTCCATATTAATTATTATAAGACAAACCAGAAATGCGCTATTTATTTACATTTCCTACAAGCTATCACACAGCTTTTAACAGTATGCCCAATTTCCCTGCATAGGGCACATTTCTTTTATTACAATCTGTAACAAGATGTTGATAAGAATCACAAAGGAAGCAAGATGTTTTGGCTGACCCTTATATATTACATAAGTGTGTTTTCCAACTGTAAAGACCACAATAGGAATATGATGACTAGTATCCTTGTCCTGTTTTAATATCACCCACACCTCCCAACCACAATTCCAAACCTGCCTGTTATCATATACCTTATTAACATCATGTATCTGATGACACTGCATTGTAAATAAGCAGAAACATCTTCCTCATTCATTTCTGCTGTGCAGAACTGCAAAATAATCTTTTTTAACAGTCATATTCATACCAATCCAAATACAGTCTGACTGTGGGGAGCGGTACTTTTTTAAAGTACACCTGATGGAAAATGTTTCAGATACCAATGCATATTCAAAAGTTAAGTCACAAAATCAGTTTTTACCAACATGAGTGAATGCTCTGATGCCAGTATTTTTAACTCCAAGTGGAGTTACAAAAGTGTCCCAAATTTCATACCTATTAATTGGTGCATTATTCTTTATAGAAATATGAATAACAGGCAAACTTTGAGGTTTATAGGCAGTTTTTGTCTCTGAAGAAACTCCTCATTTAATTGCAGTAGCATATGAAATGGTTCCAGGTACAGTCACACTCACTGTAGCCTCTTTCATCAAACAAGATGAGGAAACAGAATGTTCTTTCCCTTTATACATGGCAAATGTCATTTCCAGATCAGAAAAATCCTCCGATGCAATTTTTATCCATGACCTGACTTCAAGAAACTGCATTGCTTCAGTGAATTCCTCTTCAACTTACAATGTTTTAAATGTTTCAAGAGGTAATCCACCAAACAAAATGACCTTACCATTAATATAATCCACATTGCCATTAGCAACTGCATAACTTGCAGTAGAAGCTATTGTCTCATATTCCATCCCAAAGCCTCTCTACGACCCCCCCCCCCCACAGCTCTCCAGAAGTATGAAAAGAGTTGGGAAAGTTTCTCCATTCCCTGGCCAAATTTCCTCTAGTAGTATAAATACCACTTTGAGTTTCCCATGAAAAGAGGCTACTGGCATAGTCGGACTTACCTGGTCAACAGAAGGATAATTAAAGTAAAAAATTAAGTGTTAAGGTTGGGTGTATAGTGCATGATGTGTTAGTGCAATACTCACAGTCTGTGCTTTATTGTGAGAATGAGTCCTCTGTATCTGTTAAATATTTGCCCCTCTTATAAACAGATTTCCTAGTGCTTAGTAAGACTTCATTATTTCTGAGCATAAAGCAGTTGCAGCACTGCTTTAGGATACCTAATGCTATGAGGCTGGCAACAGATTTAATTTCTGTTTACAAAATGTGATGAAATCCAGTTAATACTCGAGTATGCAGTCTACTGTTACTAAAGATATGCTTTAACAGGATGTGAGTATGTTCTCTGAGAAAGTGTAAGAGGGTTCACAGAAGTGTCACAGAAACAGTCATCATGAATGTGTGAGTAATCCTGAAGCTAGTACAGCACAGAAGCAGTGCAATACTGAATCTAAAATACAGATTTCACCAAGTGTATTAAAAATCATGATTTTACTGTTAAGCAACTCACTGTGACCAACAAATATAAAATAGTGTTGGTTGTTTAGCACTTCTTTACAAGTACAGCAGCATAATGCACACTGTACAAAGTGTGCTGTACAGGAAAAAATGATATTCTGTTTCATCATCTTCCTCCGGCTGTTCCCGTTAGGGGTCACCACAGCGGATCATCTGTTTCCATTTCTTTCTGTCCTCTGCATCATGCTCTTTCACACCAACCACCTGCATGTCCTCTCTCATCACATCCATAAACCTTATCATAGGCCTTCCTATTTTCATCTTACCTGGTAGCTTCATCCTTAGCATCCTTTTTCCAATATACCCAGCATCCCTCCTCAGCACATGTCCAAACCAACGCAATCTCGCCTCTCTTGCTTTGTCTCCAAACTGTCCAACCTGAGCTGACCCTCTAATATACTGATTCCTAATCCTGTCCATCCTAGTCACACCCAGTGCAAATCTTAACATCTTTAACTCTGCCACATCCAGCTCTGACTCTTGCCTTTTTGTCAATGTCACAGTCTCCAACCCATATAACATAGCTGGTCTCACTATCCTCTTGTAGACCTTCCCTTTCACTCTTACTGGTACCCGTCTGTCACAAATCACTCCTGACACTCTTCTCCATCCATTCTACCCTACCTGTACTCTCTTCTTCACCTCTCTCCCACACTCACCATTACTCTGAACTGTTGATCCCAAGTACTTAAACGCATCCACCTTTACCAACTCTACTCCCTGTATCCTCACCATTCCTCTATCCTCCCTCTCATTCACACACACATATTCTGTTTTAGCCCTGCTGACCTTCATTCCTTTCCTCTCTAAAGCATGTCTCCACCTCTCCAGGGTCTCCTCAACCTGGTCCCTACTCTCACTACATATCACAATGTCATCTGCAAACATCATAGTCCACGGGGCCTCCTGTCTGATCTCATTTGCGAACCTGTCCATCACCACTGCAAATAAGAAAGGGCTCAGAGCTGATCCTTGATGTAATCCCACCTCCACCTTAAACGTATCTGTCACTCCCACTGCAGTCCTCACCAATGTCACACTACCCTCGTACATATCCTGTACCACTCTTACATACTTCTCTGCCACTCCCGACTTCCTCATACAATACCACAACTCCTCTCTAGGCACCCTGTCATATGCTTTCTCTAAGTCCACAAAGACACAATGCAACTCCTTCTGACCTTCTCTGTATTTCTCCAACAACACTCTCAGAGCAAACATAGTATCTGTAGTGCTCTTTCCTGGCATGAAACCATACTGCTGATCACTAACCATCACCTCCCTTCTTAACCTTGCTTCCACTAGTCTTTCCCATAACTTCAAGCTGTGACTGATCAATTTTATCCCTCTGTAGTTACTGCAGCTTTGCACATCACCCTTATTCTTAAAGATAGGTACCAAAACACTTTTTCTCCACTCCTCAGGCATCCTCTGACTTTCCAAAATTTCACTAAACAATCTGGTTAAAAATTCAACTGCCATTTATTCTGCTTAAGTATTTTATATGTCTGAAGACTTATGTTGTCTGCAGGCAGAGTATAAATAAATATTTCACCAGAAGCACTTCCTGTGATTCATACTTCAAGAAGAAGACCTAGTGTGTTTAAGTCTAGGATACAGCAAGTACTAAAGTGCATTGAATCAGTGCTAGTTATAATCTGACAGAACCAAAAGATTGGGTCACCAGTATTGTAATACCTGCAAAGCAAGAAAAGGGCAGGATTTGTATGAGCCACAAGATTTTAATAAATAGATCAAGCAGCCAACTGTACTGACATAGACGGATAATGCCAGACTATAACCCAGATGACCCAAGTTTGACTAGCAGCTCAGGTACCTGTTGAAGCTTGTGTGGGGGGAGGAGAAGAATTACAAGGATAAGCACACATACCTCTCTTTGGGGGGGGGGGCATCTGGGACACATTCTCCACAGTATAGGTCTGAACTGTGACTGTGAAGCACATTGGCATGCCTGTTTACAGGAGAGCAGGGACAATTTATCAAATCTTACAAAGGCATGACTGTAGATCACAAAGTTCTACTGAACACAAACCCATTGAATGCCAGTGAACATACACAGGTGATGTAGGGACCAGACGGCACTGCTACTCATCCATTTATCCTAAGGAACAAATGAGTTGTGGCTGGAGGGTGGGCTTTGTTTTAAAAGGGTTTTGGAACAAAAATAAATAAATGGAGCTATATGTATTTCAAATAAGTGAATTGACAGTAACAAGTATGTCTAATGCTAGATTCTTCTTTTGTTAAACAAACAAGAATTTTGGTAGATCAAGTTAAATGGAAAATTTTCAGACTTTTAATTTGAATGCACTTTGGACTGGTATATAGATTCTTGAAGCTACATTTTGGGATTTTATCATCTGTTAATATAGTTCAAAGGCCAGTAGCAACTGTACTTGAAGGGCTAGATGAAGTAGTAAATGTCCACTCTGGGGTCCTACAAAGCAGAAACATAAGAGATGACTGATAAAGTCATTGGACAGACTGAGATCTCAAGGTCTGAAATTCAATAATGCAAAATGCCATATATATGTTACTCCTTTGAAATACATAGGGTCATTTGCATATATTCCACGGACTTCCATAGGCCTCTATTAAAGGAGGTTTAAGGTATTGCACAGTGAAGGCACTACATTGTAGCTTTTACTAAATGGGTTGTCTGTCTGACCTTTTTATCCTTTTGTTAGAAATTCATCTGGGATATGTTGCACCCTAATGTTATGGACATCAGGCTTGTTTTTAAGTTCTGTGTTTCTAAAGTATGACCAAGCAAGCCACTTATGCTGTACTGACAAGCACAGAAAAAGGGCCAGACATTGCATGTCTACAGCTAGTGGGTTTGGCTTTATTGTCCTGAATGCAATTGTAAAGACAAAAAAGTGTTTAAGTTGCTTCAGCATGTAGCAACTATGGTTGAAAGGGGTCAAATATTCAGCTAGTCAAAACCACCCAAATCTTTTTTTTTCATGGAAGTAAGTTTATCTTTATCCCCCCATAGGGCAAATTTCTGATTTAAGAAATAGGTTGATTAGGAGGGGTTATAAGGCCAGGGAAATAGATGGCACTCTAGATATGATTCCGCTGTTGAGGAATGGTGTAGCAAAGCCATATTTCTCTGAGCAAACTGAATCTTTTCAGAATAGATGGTCTGTTTTGGACTAGAATGGGACGATGTCCATTCCCATGTTTTTCAAAAGTGACATTAAAGTGGTCACTGGTGTGATCAGGAAACATTGGGAATCTTTGACTGCTGACCCTAAAATAAAAGGAATTGTAGGAGAGGCTCCTTGTTTCACTTTTAAGAACAAGAAGTGTCCGAACAGGTTACTCTGTTATCCCAGAGTTGGCCCTAGTCATATTTGTAAACATGGGAATGTAACACGACCATGTGGGAAATGCGACTACTGTTATTTTATTGATAACAGTGGCTTATTTGTACACCCTAATGCTGGACAGAAATTTGTATTTAGGACAGAGGCAGATTGTAGAACATCACTATCTGTGTTATTGCTAACAATGCAAGGCTTTCTACATTAGCAAAACAGACAGAATGTTTAAGGATAGAATAAGAGAATATCTACATAGCATATGCACTGGTATGGCCAGAAATGCTTTATCTAAACATATTAGAGAAACCAATGAACAACATGTTTTTAGTTTCTTGGTGATTGATATTATAAAACCTAGTATGCGTGAGGGGGGTGTAAGGAATGTTACTGAAACATTGGAGGTCAGATGGGTTATTCGTCTGAGAGATAATCAGGGCAGGGGCTTAAATGAAAAGGTTCCACTAAAACCTACTTTAAAGGGAAGTGGTTTGAGGAAATAGATTTGTTTTGTTGATATGCATAAATGTATATACTTCTGATGTATGTATGTATTTATTGTTTTTTATTTCTTATTATTTTTATCTTACTTTATTTTGGTGTTATTTGCATGTTTGTAGTGTGTTAGTAAGTTTATAAGATACTGGATATATTTTTGTTGATTTTGTTGAACTGTTACTTTGTTTGACTTGTTTTTTGATTGGTTGCTGCAGATTAGCTTATGATATAAATTGATTGAAGCTGCTTAGTAGTTTGAATTTATGGTCTGAAGAAGCTGTTGTGAAAGCGCTTACCTGTTGTACAACTGTTTTGCTATTTTTCTATTAAAAGTATTAGTTTTATGACCCTCTGGACTTTACTTCATTCTGCTGTCAGTACATGCTTTTATTTAATTCTCTGTTCTTACAATGGAATAGTTATCCTTATTGGCATTTTTTACTGGCTATAACTGCAATAGTTGCAAGAGTGGCATGGTTTTGTATCTACTTCTACAACATTTATATCGTGAAAATTATCTTTAGGATAGCACGACATCCTTTTGATATTCCTTTTTAGGGAGGGTTGACGAACAGTTCAGTCAAGTTCTATCACAGAGAAATGATCGTTATAGACCTATCATATAGTATGGACTGAATCAAATAGACAATAACAATAAGCATAATAATTTTAATAGGGCAAATGACAGTAATAATAATTTTTTAATCATATGGTCCTGCAGTATTTTGCTGATGCAGGAGATATAAAGAAAATTTTGTATACAAATTGGGACATACTAAAAAGTATTGATTTACCACAAAATAGATTTTTCAGAACACCCTGGTTTTATTTAGCATCAAAAGGATTTTGGAAAAATCAGAGTCAAAAATAGTAATTTTATTTATTATACAGTTAGATACAGTTAGGTGGAGAAGACCCTGGAGAGATGGAGATATGCTCTAGAGAGAAGAGGAATGAAGGTCAGCAGGAGTAAGACAGAATATATGTGTGTGAATGAGAGGGAGGATAGAGGAATGGTGAGGATGCAAGGAGTAGAGGTGGCGAAGGTGGATGAGTTTAAATACTTGGGGTCATTAGTTCAGAGTAACGGTGAGTGTGGAAGAGAGGTGAAGAAGAGAGTACAGGCAGGACGGAGTGGGTGGAGAAGAGTGTCAGGAGTGATTTGTGACAGACGAGTACCTGTAAGAGTGAAAGGGAAGGTCTACAAGAGGGTAGTGAGACCAGCTATGTTATATGGGTTGGAGACAGTGGCATTGACAAAAAGGCAGGAGTATGAGCTGGATGTAGCAGAGTTAAAGATGTTAAGATTTGCACTGGGTGTGACAAAGGTGGACAGAATTAGGAATAAGTATATTAGAGGGTCAGCCCAGTTTGGAAGGTTTGGAGACAAAGCCAGAGAGGCAAGATTACATTGGTTTGGACATGTGCTGAGGAGGGATGCTGAGTATATTGGGAAAAAGATGCTAAGGATGAAGCTACCAGGTAACAGGAAAAGAAGAAGGCCCAAGATAAGGTTTATGGATGTGGTGAGAGAGGACATGCAGGTGGTTGGTGTGACAGAGCAAGATGCAGAGGACAGGAAGAAATGGAAACAGGTGATCCGCTGTGGCGACCCCTAACGGGAACAGCCGAAAGAAGATGATGATTTATTATACAGTTAGATGTGGCAGCTGTAGGCAATACTGATGCATTGACACAGATGAGAATGGTGGAATTTTGGATACTATTAGCAAATGGAGGCTACCTGGTAGATTTAATTGTAAAACTGAAAAGGGGTTCTCTTTGGCAAGGTATTGTTCATGTGCAGCATTTTATATAGGGAAAAGTGGGAATGCCCTAAATAAAAGAATATATAAACATATATTCAGTATTAATAAGAAAGACAATAAGAGTGCTTCAGCCAAACATTCATCAATTTGTCAGAATTTTATAAAATGTAAGTTTTTAATTTGGGAAAATTTAGAGAGTACAAGTTATGGAGGTAACTGGAAATAATGTTTACTTCATAAAGAAATGATATGGTAGCTGAGGTCTGACACATCTAATGCACTTGGTCTTAATGATACTATTTCTATAAGTTGCGAATTGAAAATAAGAGCTGTAGTGATCTGATTCAGTTTTTATTGTTTCTAATACTTTGTTTCCATTTTCATTATTAGTATGATTAAAATATTATTTTATAGGACAGTAGGTCTGTGTGGTATTATAGCTTTAAGGTAGTAACTAATTAAGTGTAGATAGAATGTTATTTAAAAGACTATTCAACCAATGGAATTTAGTTCTGATGAAGTCCCAAACATAGTAGGGACAAAAGAGCTTAACTATTTGGTTGTACAATAAATTTTCAGTTATTATTTGTTGGGAGCCTGTCAACAGTTTCTTGGCTATTTTCTGTGGACTGTGGACTGGTTGTTGGTTTATAGGCTCAATTGATGTGATTCTTTTTTTTTTTTTTTTTTTTTTTTTTTTTGTCTGTGGTTCAAAAATGTTGTGGTTCAACAAAGTGAGAAAAATCTACAAAATCAACCCATATATTTCTATATATCCTCTGCACACACACACACACACACACACACACATATATATATATATATATATATATATATATATATATGTATATATATATATATATATATATATATATATATATATATATATCTGGATTCACTTTATAATCTCGAAATACTGAAATATCGAATTTCAGTATTTCGAGACTATAAAGCCGAAACACCAAAAAAAGACAACCAAAACTGTGAAACCCAAAACCGCAACCGTTAAAGCACACACACAAACACAACTACACCTACCTCCGCACAACACACACACACACACACACACACACACACACACACACACACACACACACACACACACACATGCACATATACACACGCGTGCGCACACACACACACACACACACACACTTACTATAACTAGGGGGGCAAGCCCCCCACACCCCTCTACTTATATATACTAACTCCGAGGTCGCACTAAACACCAACACACAAAAAACCTACCAACATACATTCCACACACCCCTAGCACAAACACACATCACACAGATACAAATACTACCACTCTCAACACTGACACACTCTCACCAACGTACCCTAACCCACACCTAACACTCCCCAACACACTCACAAACACACAAACCCTCCCCAAAACCCTTAAAAAACACACTTACCTAATGCATCATTTGTACTGTGGGTTTGACATTTCCGGGATCGATATTCTATAGTTTCGCCCATCTGCAAATTCAACACTTTGGTCTCGAGATACTGAAATTTGACATTTCAGTATTTCAAGATTCCAGAGTGTTTCCATATTTACACATATATATGAATATATGCATTAATTTTTATGTGCAAAAACACTGATGCCTATTACTTGTACATCTGTACACCAAAAGTAACTAAGCTCAAAATTAAAATAATATTGAATCTATGCTGATTGCAATTTGTAAAATTTTATAAAGTTAAATAAATAAATAAAATGTAAAACTTTCAGACATACTTTGTCTGAAGAGTGATACTGCTAGGGAAAGGGATTTTCATGAGGTAATGGGTAGGGCTGGGGCTAGGGGCAGTAGCACAGTTAGGATTAATACACACGAGTAAGTTGGTACAGGGGTGCTTGAATGTAGTTCATAGGTTAATAGGTAAGTATTAGGCTAGTTGTCCTTGTGGGCCATTTTAAGCCCAGCCAGTTTCCCTTTTTGTGCACAAAATAACCTATCCAATTTAATTATAGATGATCCTTATCCATCCCATGGTTGATAATTATATATTACTCCAAATGACAATAACTGGCATTATACCATAGATTATTTGAGGGGACCAACACATGGGATAAAGCATTTAAGAGCTGCCTCTGTCCATTAGTAGTACAGTGAGCAACCCAGGGGTAAATCTTCTATTTCCCATTCATAGAGCTAAGTTATGCTTGAATATGGACAGGGAACTTTGTTTCATGCGGATGAAGAGTCTGTTCCAGAACAGCTGGTATCTTCTGCGAGATATACCTGTCCCTTCAAACTGTTCTGTTGATGTTGTGGTAAGGTTTAAATCCCTATACTGAATATTTCCAAACCAAGTATAGTGACAGGACTTTGAGTCGACCTGTATTAGATATGTTATTTATGCCTTGCATCCTTTTAGTAAGTTATCTCTAGGGGCGTTCCAGTTGCTCATCTGACTGGACAGATACTTGCCAAAGGGGGCATTATATTCAATGATTGGTCTAATGAAAGCTGAGTAAAGGGGGACAGTGACATTCATAGATTTCGACACAATACCTTTGTTTATAAGCTGTGCAATATAGAAGGACTTTCTTACAACAATAGCCACATGTTGGCCAAAAGCTGAAAAAGGAGTCAGTCTTGGAAGAAAAAGAGAACAGTTTATTGCCCAGACATGTAGGGACAGATCACATGAGACTACAAGTACTTCCCAAGAAAATAATTGTGTGCAGGCCATGTCAGTGTTCATCCACATCTAGCAGAATTCGCATTCGAGGTCCTGATCACAAAACAGCAGCACTGACAGATCAGTGTCTGCAGGATCATTTGGCTCAAGTAGGCCACAACATCAGGCCAACTCACCATCCAGCTCTCGTGACAGCCCCTATTCAAAATCACTTGCACCATTGCCTAGTCTGTACTTAGGAGATGTGTATGACACATTTGACCTTGACCTTCTGTGAGTCAAGTGTGACATTTCTGTTACAATATGAACTTTACAAACACAGGTGATTGTTTAACTTGAAGGAGATTAACTGATTTAAAAAAAGGGTGGGGGAACTTAAGACACTTTTCAACTGTATGCATTTCATTCCTGCAATGGTACTGCTTTAAACCTCATTGAACTGTGGAAAGAAAGGTGCATATCATAACATAAGATTGCAGTGATTAACACCATTAATGTTGTATGCACTAACATTGTTACAGCTGCCAGTTGCCAACAACTTCAAAGAAGTAAAACAGAAGTTTTCAGCAAAACACTAATAAGAAAATGAAAGATTAAAATGAGTATCCTGCCATGTAAACAAACACCGCTGCCACGTCACCCTCTCTTCTGCAAAAATGAAGATATCTGTTGTCTCCGAGGCTACAAATTATTGTGTATGACAAAATTAAAGATTCTGATGTGCAGTACCTCAACAGACAACATACTTCAAACTGAGAAAATACAGCATAATATAAAAGCAATATGACATGCTTTCATTCAAATACAAAGTATGAAATCATGTTAAATACTGAATTAACACCTTTTATTAACCGAATAATGTGAGGATATTCTGTACGTGCATATTTAGGTAAACTACCTCACTAGACTTTATTGTGCAAAATAGTTACAACTGTGATTATTACTTATTACGACATCACCTAACAGGAATTAGTGAGCACTCAGACATAACTTTTATAAACAATAATACAAGTAACTGTTCTGAAAAAAAATATTTAAGGTTAAGTTTCTGTTTTTCACAAGACTGTTAGACAGTAGGGTAAGAGATCAACACCTAAAAGATGATCCAGCACTTAGAAAAAAAAAAGTACAGAAACACCAATTTCCTTTTGAATAGACAATCCCTTTAATTCAGTAGGAGTGGAAAACAAAAGACAATTCCATCAGCCCCATATGCAGATGAATTTTTGCTATATGTATTCTCAGTACAATCTAAGATAGTAGAGATTATTGTGTGTATGCATATATGTTTATATATATATATATATATATATATATATATATATGTATGTATATATATATATGTATATATATATATATATATATATATATATATATGTATATATATATATATATATATATATATATATATATATATATATATATATATATATATATATATATATATACATATGTATATATATAGAGAGAGAGAGAGAGAAATATAGATAGATACACACACACTTATAGACAAACACACATATATACCAATCTCATTTTGGAAGCAAGTTAATGACTGACCTCTGATTGAAGGGGGGACCTTAGTTCAGAATTTAGGAAGGCACTGTGAACTGCAGCTGTCACATTTATTTCTATAATTTATATTTATTTGTGATATTAGATTCTTCTGTCTGCTTTTAGCTGTCACAGTAGTACATTCCACAAACTGACATTTATATAGAACTGGAAGAATCATTGCCTTAAAGACCAGGCAGTAAGTAACCTATAAGAACTTCAGAATAATGGTGATTCCTGGTGGTTGTTTGAACACTATTTTTCAGCCAAGTGATTGTTCTGTTAATGAATCATAATACATTTTAAAATGTTTCAGCTGTCTTTTCCAAGGTTATAAAATACAGTATTGTATTTAATAGCAGGTTGGATCAGTGAGATACAAAGTGGTACAATAATGCAGGGCAAAGTTTAAATTGTTATTGACTATTATTTTTATAGTTTATTTTAATGACTTTTATTTGGAATTGGAATCATAATGTATGTCCTTTTTGCTGAATTTCATAATACTGCATTTACTTGATTTAACGATAAAGTCATTACTACTAAAGATAGTCTTGGTGAACTTCAGCATCTTTTACTGAATTAATTATGTTACTCGGTTTACAACCGTCAGCATATTTAACTAACTATACTCTGTACTCATTGCCTATTTTCATAGAAGAATAATTCACAAAGAAGTGGTCTGAGGACATACCCATGAGTGACACCAATGATAATTCCCATTGGGATACACGGGTAGCCCCCTATTTATGTCCCTTAACCAGTGTTCTAGCCATCCAACTATGTTAGAATTGATATGTAATACTTTAAATTTGTCACTCATTCCCTTATGTGGAATAATGTTAAATGCGTTATCACTGTTAAGATAAGCAATATGCATGTCAACCCACCATCTAATGATTCTGTTACTTGTTTAAGGAAAGCTACATGACTCAAAAGACAATATTGCCCATTACCAAGCACTTACTAATCAATATCTAATAGAAGTTGGTTGCCACTGTCATTTTGGCTACCCTCCTTTGTGTGTCTTACCATGATTTTTACATAAATACTAGGTAGGTTGGTGAGTCTGAAATATTTGAGTCTAATATGACCACTCCCCCTTTGTAAAATGGCACCACTTCATTGTTTCAGCAAATAGCAAGAATATTACAAATTTGTGCATTACAAAGGGACTTTATATTATATACAACCCATCTACAGACTGGACATCTAGGAAAAGACCACAGGAATACAGCAGTCATGCATGAGTGCAGACACACCACAGGAGCATACACTGCCTGGGGGAGGAGTTTACCACTGCATTATAAAAGTCTGGGGACTGACAGGTGTTGAGGAACTGACAGAGTACAGTGTACAGAGCACAGTGTACAGGGTGTGTGGTCGGTGTTGGTATGCACCTTGCATTCTCTGTTTTTATTAGTGGCCAGCCCAGCCATGTGAGCCTGACCCAAGATACAGATTCTTACACACACAGAGCAGCCATTGGCATTCTACCTCTGAGGTGAATGCACACAACCCAAGGAGAGAGACATGTCAGTAGCTATTGCCCCCATGATTCCTGTATACTAACAGGTCTGGGTGTCATCGTGGACATCGATCAGCAAATGTACAAGATGGTGATCTGGACATAGACAGGTGCCACTCAGGCCCTGACAGAGATTATCAGTGTGGTATACAACATATGAGAGGAAATGTGTGAGGGCCTGCAGTGCCTGCATACTGGCATGATATATAGGGATCTGGGATCAGACATGCCTGCTAAGAGCAGTTTTCGGTCATCTGGCATCCACTGCTACCTCGATGACATATATGAGCACCGCCTGTCTTGCTCACACTAGAGGCCACATACATGGTACACTGTATCAGGCAGGCATCCACAGCTACTCCACACTGCACTAGAATTTGTGTCATCCAACTTAAATCATATAGCTGTCTATACTCTTACGCATGGATAGTCACATAGCCGTAGCTAACACTCATGTAGCTCCACAGTGAGTACCTGACAGAGGGCCAGCCATTCAGGGTCATGCAGCTTCATAGCATCCATTCCATCTGTAATCTCAAGGCGGGGCCTATATTGTGGACATGGTTATAGACAGTCTATTGCCTCCCCACATGGTGGGACATGGCAGGTATCACACAGATGCTGCCAAAGTACTATGTCATTTAAAGTTCAGGATGCATCATTTCTTGGTACTGCAGAGTCCATTCAGACAACATTCACCACCTGGAAGCACCATCCCATCCCTAGATGATGTGATACCCAACTCTACTCAACTACCCAGCTGTCTGCCTGGATACTGAATCCACCTTTCATAACTATTCCCCCTTCCATATATGGTAATGTTGCTGTTCCCTGTCACTGTACCACTTTCCATCTTTATAAATTATGTTGACTGTGCCTTGCCCACCCTTCAGAAATGTGTGGGTTACAGAATGTCTGATGAACAGTGTGAACTGAAAATACATTGTATAGCATTGTCAGGATGAATGCTTGCATGCATGTGGCCAGATGCTGCCACTTTGCCAGTGCTGCATTGTACTGTGCCCACCTCAGCCTTGCATGGGATTTCACCACAACCAGTTCCTCTGACAACGCTTCTTTTGGCTCCTGCTCCAGTTTATCAGGCAGTTTAATAGTGTTCCACACTGTAGCTTTTGATGTGGTATCCTGATGCTTGTCTGTGGAGCATACTGCAGTGCACCACCACATAGAGCTAGGCAATAGAAGCAGGACTTCTGCACTCCAAGTACATGCTTGATGATGTTAACATCTGTGACAGTGTGGTGTTGCATGGGGGTTACAGCTTCAAGGCATTTTCTGCATCACCTGCAATACACAACAGTGGGCATCATTATAGGTGGTCTGTGGCCTACATATATTTTGGCAGGTTATTTCAGGCTGTGGGAGATGGGCGGCCACGGTGGTGCAGTGGTTAGCATTGCCGCCTCACAGCAAGAGGTTCTCTGGTTCGATCCTCGGCTGGGGTGCCTTCTGTGCGGAGTCTGCATGTCCTCCCTGTGGTCGCGTGGGTTTCCTCCGGGTGCTCCGGTTTCCTCCCACATCCCAAAGACATGCTGCAGGTGGATTGGACACTCTAAATTGGCCCTAGGTGTGCGTGTGAGTGTGCCTTCTGTGGAAGGTTGGGTGCCGGGCTGGCAACTCGACACTGTAAAACTCCACTGCCATTCAATGTGCGGACAAGGTGATCCGCTGTGGCGACCCCCTAACCGGGAAAAAGGCGAAAGAAGAAGAAGAAGAAGATTTCAGGCTGTGGGAGAATGACATGTGTACTCACCAATTAGATAAACCTGTGGAAAATCATTCTGCAGAAACTGCTGGTATAGCTTGGGAATCATGGGAACTTCCTGGATGGTGCCAAGCTCATTGAAAATAATCTGTTATGCACTGCACATCACCTGACAGTTAGTGGATAGGAAGCTCTTTCTAGTGATGCAACAGATGCCATGGGAAGCAGGCAGGACCTTGGCATCAATGTGGGTGCAGCTGATGGTCTCAGAACCTCAGGTAAATGGGCTATGTTGCAGAATAGCCACACAGGTGTGTTTCTTGCCTCTTGTCTACTCTGCTGCGTGTGAGAACCAAATATGCTCCTCCACATGCTGCAGCATCACATCAAGGAAATGGTGTGGGATTCTTGAGACTCATACCTCTGAAACTATTACCACAATAAATTTGGGTAACTCCTAAAATAATGGGGAGACACAGGTCCCTAAAATAGGGACAGATTTTAAATATTGCTCTTATAAACACAGAAAAGTGCTAGCATAACAGCTTTTATGTTAACATGCATTTTCTGAAAGATATGAAGTCTGAAATACAAATGTCTGTCAATGTTTAGTGACTTAAATATTCAATAATGTGCCAAAAAACATAAATGTCATGCAGAACAGATGAAAGATATGAGGCAAAAATCTGGACATTCTGGGAAAATCTGGACATCTGAGATATATGATGAGACAGATGCCTGTGAAACTCTTACTATGTTCCTTGTCAGACTCTGGAATGTGCTAGTAATGAGACTGATTAGTGCTGCTTACATCCTAGTGATCACTGGGATAGGCATTCCTCATATCGACAGAGACACCATTTAAGGGAGTCATATGTCTATCTGCTACTTAATGGTGTTACTGTCACTTGAGATAATTTTATATGTTTCTGAAAAGCTCCACTGTTTGATGTTATCTTTTATATATGTGATAGCTCTCATTTCCATAATGTCATTTGTGTTTCACTGTATGGTCATTTGCACGTGGTGCATACATTACTACTTCCTGGTAGCACAGTTGTGCTATGTTATCTTTGAATCACACCTCTCAGTGTGTTGCCACTCACTCTGCTTGGTTTGCGTGTCACACTGCGCCAATTGTTTCTGAATATGGAATACAGTAAGATGAACAATGACAGCTCAAAAATGGAGAACATTCTCAGTGCTCTTTTCAATGACATCTCTAAGAATATGAGTGTATAATGACAATAAAGTTAGTGGCATTGGAAAGTATGTTGACTTTTTGTTTTACTTTAATCTTACCCTTTTTTGGGTTAGAAACTGTTTAAACTAGATGTGCAAGTCACACTTCTTACAAGATTTGTACAGGCATATCTAGAGCAGTCTGTGCTCTAAAAACTGAGTGGGTACAAAGACCAACCTATTAAGAACATTGGAACTGCACTTTTACTGGGAAGCAAAGCCGTAAAGATATCTGCTTTGTGGGTCTCAACCCTCGATGAACATACTTAATTATCATTTCAACTCTGACATTACTGCACCTTGGGGTGCAAGTCACCATCCCAATATGTTTGTCATTTCTTTTTTTTTTTTGAACTGTTCAGCATTTTGAGTATTATTTTCTTACTTTCTTTGTTGACAGCATTAGAGCAATGATCTCACTGTAAAATGTTCAGTCTCTGTCACAGTTTATAACCGTGAATAAATTCTTAAACAGACTATTAACAGAAATGTATATATTACTTGCATGTACAGTAAGTAAACAGTTTAGACAATATATTTTTGTTTTACATTTACATCTGGAGTTATTTAACTAGAAAACTACAATCCACTCTGCTACAGGCCCCATGAGGAGCTCAGTGTCTCTCCAACCTAACACCACTCTTAAGAATTCAACTGCAGTACCACCTTTATCATTCTTATAAGAAAAGCGCAGTGAGGGTCTGAAATGTCTGCAAACAGCTAAAGTTAACTTTGAGTATGTGTCTACCTGTTTGAGCCAATATTTATTTTCCCCTGGAGAGCACTGTGCTTTGGCTTGTAAGCAGCCCCCCCACCACCACACACACACACACACACTCATCTTCCACTTTCTCTCTTATTCCATTCTGTTAGCAAATAGTATGCATAACTGATCAATACTGTGTGTTTGTTAATTTAAACTGAGACCACAGTAGCCTACTGATACAAGGTTATCCTGTTTTTCCACCTGAGAAATGGTTAAGAAATTACTTACAGTTTCAGAGCCGTCCTTGCTCAATTCTGATTGTTTCTTAAACACAAACTTGTCTTTGCTTTGGCTCATTAGCAGCAGTACAAAATAACTGCCTGCTCACACCCTTGGTCTCCCCCTCCCCCTTCCCTGTTTATTACCTTAAGCCAATCTCACAGTTAATAAATATTACCTGTGGCAGGTACCATTTTTAAAACTACAATCCACTCTGCTGCAGGCCCCATGAGGAGCTCAGTGTCTCTCCAGTAAGTGTTTTACAACTGTAAATACCTATTTATGTTGAATTGTGTTAGATATTTTAAAACTGTATATGTTTATGTTGAATTGTGTTAGACATCTAATATGATTTATGCTTTATTATTGGAAGTTACTATGGCATGCTAGCATTTTGTCTGCACCAAGTTGTTTTTAGTATAATAGTATGGTCTATTTGCATAGCTGCACCTTGTTCACTAATGTTATTCATGTAAATGTGTTGTGTGTAGACAGCTAATACTGGTGCCTAATTATTTCTATATAATTGTGCTGTTACTGGTGGATAGAATCACATTAGGGACCCAGGACAGAGTGCTGCTCGCTATAGTTTTATCTGTGACTGCATAACTGTCTGATGAGGTTTCTTCTAACAGATGTTTTTACAATTGGCTCAGTATCTGCATATACTAGTAGTTACAGTAGCTATTTGCTCAGTTTGTTTTTTGTAATCTTTATAATATATATTTACCATCTCAAAAGTGCTTACTCCTCTCTGTACTCTTCTTTTCTAGACCTAACACCACTCTTAAGTATTCATCTGCGGTACCACCTTTAACATTCCTATAAGAAAAGCGCCGTCCAGGTCTGAACTGTCTGCAAACAGCTAAAGTCAACTTTGAGTATGTGTCTACCTGTTTGAGCCAATATGCATTTTCCCCTGGAGAGTGCACTGTGCTTTGGCTTGTAAGCAGCCCCCCCACATACACACACACAATACAGAAGAACTGCCTGCTCACACCCTTGTTCTCCCCCTCTCCCTTCCCTGTTTATTACCTTAAGCCAATACCAAAGTTAATAAATATTACGTGTGGCAGGCACCATTTTTAAAACTACAACCACCCTTTGTCAATATCATATGTTCATCTATCAGTTTACTCTGTTACCTGATTTTTTTCCAGCCCCCTCATAAGAGCAACAAACGGGGTCTCTACCCACTTCGCTCCCCACCCTGCCCCCTATTCCCTCCCGCCTCATGTGGTCCTACCTTTATTACACTCAGAAACCCCTCCCATCTTTCCAATAGCCAACCACAGCGCTAACCTAACACTACATGCTCCATTTTCCCACTACTATCACACCTCCTCAACTAACATGTACAAGCATACTTTACCTATGCTCACTGCATGCACTCTCTTTGCATATCTTACATCCTAACAAAACTCCATCATTTCCCCACTCAACCACTACTAATGTACTACTACTCACACCACCACTCATGTCTCACCCTCACTCAGCTCCCCTCCCACCAACTCAAGAACCATCCCGATTCACCCCCCGCATATTCTACCAACTATATTACTCAAACATAAAGCATCCCTACAACTTAACACAGTAACCCTCCCACCATACCCATTACCCACAGAGCACAGTCATAAAGATTCCCTAATAAACAAACACATTCAAAAACTGAGAAAACTAATAACCTCATGCATAATCAAAACTAGCCCTAAGTGGAGACATCCACCCCAGCCCTGGCCCTACCATCTCCAACCCCAGTCCTCATAATCAGACTGGAAACCACAACTTCTCCCATATCACAGCCAATAGAAAGCCAAGTGACTTCCTTCTAATAAGCCTAAATATTAGAAGTATATCCAGCAATGTCCATGAACTCCATGTCACCATAGACTTGTACTCCCCAGATATAGTCATCCTGACAGAAACCTGGCTAAAACCTCACATTACCAGTGAGCAAATACTCCCTACCGGTTATAGCATACTAAGAGTAGACTGGCAAAACAAGAAAGGAGGCGGTGTAGCTATAATATTTAAACAGCATCAAAACATCCAGATCTTAAAATCATCAGCTCCACAAATAGGCAATGAGGAAGTAATATATATATATATATATATATATATATATATAGCAACCTCAAAATAAACCAAAACAAAACCATTAACATAATTAGATGCTACTTCCCACCAGGCCAAAACATCCCTTCACTAGAAAACCTCCTCAGCTGGTCTACCCACCATCTCCCCCAAGAAACTATCATTTTAGGTGATTTCAATACTGACTGGCAATCCTGTTCTGGCAACAATCCAACCCATCATATAAACCTTCATGGCTTCACCCAACTAGTCCAGTCACCAGCCAGGATAAATAAAAACTCCAGCATGCACACTACCCTGGACTGGATACTAGTCAGTAAGAGCCCCCAGTCATATATAACAGGCTGCTTATCAGATAGCCTCAGTGATCACTCCCCAACATTCCTACTCAAAAAATACCTATACCAAGCTAAACCTGTCATCTACCGTCAAATACGTAAAAAAACTAAACTTTAACCCACTCACATTCATCTCATCCCTCAAAGAATGTAACTGGCATCCCCTAAAGTACCTCAGTCTTGATGACGCAGTTGAATTTTTTAATACTATCTTCCTGAGCATCCTTAATTACCATGCCACCATAAGACTTTCCAGAATGAAAGCACAACCCTCCCTGTGGCTACAGAAAACCACTAAGTCAGAAATGAAAAACAGAGATAAAGCCTGGGAGCACTGGCACAAAACCAAAACCCCCTCAACTAGACAGAAATTCCTAGAACTACGCAATAGAGTTAAAATGCTAATAAAACAGGACAAATTCCAATACTACCAGTCTTCCCTAGACTCCTCCCAACACAGCCCCAAACAATTCTGGTCCTTCATAAACTCCATCCTCCACCCAGGTAAAGTCAGTACCCCTCCTCCTATCATCCCTCACTCCTCCAAAATATTGCTACCTCATTCAACACACACTTCACACAAACCATACTATCACTAGCTAAACAACTCAACCCCCCCCTCCAACCCACACCTTCAACTAGAAATCTCCCCACTGCCTTCTCATTTTCTCCTGTACCTACCTCCAACATAAAAAAAACTCTTAACTAAACTTAAGCCCGCCAAATTAGCAGCAGACAGCCTCCTAAGTGAATACCTACAAATCGCAGCTGATGCACTGACCTACCCAGTATCCATCTTGATTAACCAATCTCTGTCAGAAAGTTACATTTCCACACTGTGGAAATTATCACATATAATCCCCCTCCACAAAGGCGGCCCCACCACAGAACTAACCAGTTACCGCCCCATAGCTATTCTCTCTCCACTCTCCAAAATACTAGATAGATGCATACATTCTCAGGTCTCAGACTACCTCCTTACTAACAACCTCCTTTCCAATACTCAGCATGATTTCTGACCAAACCATAGCACCACCACTGCCTTACTCTCCTTTACTAACACTATCCTTCAGCATAAAAACAATGGCTATCTCTCCTCTGCTACTTTCCTAGACCTATCTAAAGCATTTGACATGGTCCCACATACAACTCATCTCTGTTCTCTATAACCTATCCTTCTCTTAATCAGTCACCAACTGGTTTCAGAGTTACCTGTCTGACCACCAACAATCCGTTGTATGGCACAATGACATATCTCCCCATCTACCTGTCTCCATAGGGGTTCCCCAAGGATCCATCCTTGGACCCTTACTCTTCTCTGTTTCACCAATAATCTAGCCTCTACCACCAAACATGGCACACTCATACAATACACAGATGACTCAACCATCATCTGCTCAGCCCAGTCCCTACCCAAACTGCAAAAAGTCCCACAGGAAGTCTTTTCCTCTGTTGAAACTTGGTTATCTGATTCTTGATTAATACTCAACCCAAACAAAACTAAACTACTCATCTTCCAACCCACCAAACATACTCAAAACAACTCTCACTTTAACATCACAGCAAAAGACAACACCACTATATACCCAACTGAACACACCAAATTGCTAGGAGTGGAAATAGACAATAAACTAAAATTTGACATTCACATATCCATGACCATAAAAACCGTCCACAAAAAAATAGGAGCATTATACAGAAATAAGCAACTTCTCACCAAAGCAGCAAAGATTTCAATAGCAAATTCCCACCTTATCTCCACCCTACTTTATGCCGCTCCAATATATACCAACCTAAGGCAATGCGATCTAAACAAGCTAGAGACCTGCTACAACAAAATCGCCAAATTCACCACTGTCTCTCGCTTGCTGAACTGGGCTGGCTTGAACTCCCTCACCTCCTTCAATGGTATCAACTATCACTCGCCCACAAACTAGTAAACCATCCACTAAATGTCCCATCCCTCCAGAATCTACTCCAACCCTATCGCACCACCAGACCACTAAGATCCAGCAAAGAAAATCACTTGCAGACCACTAAAGCCAATAACTCTGCTGGTGAAGCACTATTCTCTTGCACCATAGCCAAATTATGGAACTCCTTCCCACCCACAATTACCTCCATACCATCATGCACCCACTTCAAAACTTTACTAAAAGTGCACCTAAAAACATGCTAGCTATGCCCTTGCAACTCCCAGTCTAATATCACCCACCCCATCCAACCACTACCTTTCTTTCCACCCCACTAACTACCTTGATTATAGCAAGATCAGATGCTCATAAGCCTAGTACTTATTATACAGCAGGAACTTCTTATTTTAACATTTGTTAATGTCTGTTATGTACTTCACACATAAAGATTCTAGTTGTCTACTGATGTACTATGTTCTTCATCTGTAAATATGTTTGTAATTAATTGCTATGTTATATTGTTAATCGCTATATAATCCAATGTAACTACTGTCTGTTTATTTTAGCTGTGGAGCTTTTCTCCACGGGCCTCCGCTGAAAATGGACCTACATCCAGTCAGACACTCCCGGTCAACAAATGTAAATAAATAAATAAATAAGTAAATAAATAAATAAATTAATTAATTAAAATAAATAAATTTACAAAGCTTAATTCGTAAGTCTCAGATGTACAGGATTATTAAATATGTTGAGATTAGTCAGGTAGTGAATACTTCTTATAAAGTACTGTAACCAAAACGGCATTCACCGCAACAAGTAACAACAACCAAACAGTGAAAGCTTACGCCACTAGCTATGCGAATCTTGAGAAACCTGTAACTCCTTCTTTACATATATATCCAAGGTACCATCCAACGAATAAAAAGCAGCAGTCCTCTAATATCTCCACACTTTATTCAGACACAAAACAAACACAAACAACATTGAACAACAGTTAAGCGCTTTCACCTGTACACATCACAGGCTTCATCAGAACTGCCTTACATTTTGGTTAACCTCAATTTAAATTACTTTTTTGGCGCCAAACAGAGCTCTCTGATTTAAAGACACAATGTCACCAATAATTGAGTTGCGTTACTATGTTTCTTAAAAACTGATCAATTCATACAATAAATCTAAAACAAAATGAAATAAAATAATACTGCATATATTTATTTAGTTAGCAATAAGATATGCATTTGAATGAAATAGTTTTATAGGTTTTATTATTTTATTTCATTTTGTTTTAGATTTATAGCATAGCTAGTGGCGTAAGCTTTCACTGTTTGGTTGTTGTTACTTCTTATAAAGTGTCATGGGTCTTATTAGAACACCAAATAGTCTAAATGTCGAACAGCCTAAGTGCTGAAAATGCCAGACCTCGAGCTCGCTATTGTGGGGGGGGGGGGGAGTGCTGTCGCACCCTCCCACTAATTATATATACCAATTCCGAGATCGCACTACAGTGAGGAAAGTGCAAATATTCTGATCTTCACTGTACCACGATCTCACTATAACAGCTCACTGAACGGCATTTTTGCTGTAAAATGCTGTTTGATGAACTGACTGTTTCATCACATAATATAGACCCAAGTGTCACTTATTTGCATGAAATCTACTGTAATAATGACTTGTTTCCAAGGCTGAGGTTGAAAATGGTTAGTTTTGATCAATGCTCTACTCTGATTAACAGATTCAAATAAATAAATAAATAAATAAATAACATGATACCACATGTACACATGCTGCATGCAGGCACATAACTAGGATAGTTAGTAATAAAGGCTGACTGCAGGGAGAGCTATTCAGTACTATATGGACCATAACTAGGCAGGTCAGGTGATGCATACATGTACTCCAGGATCCCTCAGTTTATGGACAGACAGCTGGGCCTACTTTTGATGTTGTACAGAACTATGCTGGTATCAGCTTATGTGCGTTGTGATCTGAAGCTTCTGTGAAGGTACAAGTAAAAGCAAAGTAGAGGAGAACTTCAGGGTGATATCTGCAGGCAGTAATGATCATGTTTACACATGCCCTGTGGGTTGATAGATGTTCAAAACTTAGGCATTTTATTGTTCTGCAAAATGCAGCATTTTTATAAGGAGTGAAACTTGACCACATAATTTAGCACTAACTGCAGAAATAGAACAGGAAGCAGAACAAAGAGTTACATACCACTGCTGCATATACACACCTTAATAAGATTCTAAATTCATTCCAGTTTGTCAGCATCTATTTTTAATTTCAGACAACATTCACTTCTGGTCAAACAGTACATAAAACTTGTCTTTTCCTTTCATTCTTAGACATTTGGCTGATATACGTATTTTGCCTTTGTTGACTCAAAAAGTGAAACTTGGATATATATCAAAATTCCAGGCCTATCAAAGCATGAAATATGTAGAACTTCCCTACTGTGGCTAAAAAAGGAAGGAAAATCTCTGTCATTAATCAAACTAAGGAATGAATAAAGATGCAAGCATTTAAAGATAAAAATCTATATCATGAATTATGTGAGTTATGGAAAATATGTATATTTTAATTTCTTATTAAAAATGTATATCACACATTATGTAGGTCAGGGGAAGTGAGTATAGTTAAGGAAATGTTTCTCATTGTGTAGATTGAAGAGAAGGGCATTAAAGGAAACTTCATTTCAACCAGAACTTCAATAGGTGAACATTAAGGGAAAGAGAAATTCTGTTATACCTTTCTGTGCAGAACAATAAGCATATAAATGAAAAGGGATTTCTGTCCTGAATGTACTGGACAACATGCACATAACCAGATAGTCACCTAATATCTTTGTTCACCTTGAATAGGACAGTGCAGTAAGTTCTGAAGTGCTGGGAAATGGCACATTGCATGGGTATACATTGTAATATATCATGTGTTTAAACTCTATCAGACTGAACCTCTGCCAAACTACAGAAAAGTCCACAAGCCTCCCTTAAGTATTAAAAAACGTTCTTTGGACATTCTATACAAAAACACCCTCACAGGAATATACAGAAATACACATATGTACATACAGACACAGGCAGACAAACAGACAGAAAGAAACACTCACGCATATATATATATATATATATATATATATATATATATATATATATATATATATGGGTCTACTTCTCTTAATCGACAACACAGTTTGTCGAGTAACAGAAGATCGAACCCACTTCAGCGAAAGTGCACATCATCGAAAGTGCACTTTCGCTGAAGCCGATTATCAAAAAAACAAAAAAATTAAACTGAAACTGTTTATGCAGGGGGGCAAGCCCCCCTGCAACCCCCACACCCCCCTACTTAAATATACCAACTCCGTGATCGCACTACAGTGGGGAAAAATATATATTTCCTTATCCCCACTGTAACTGGCTTCAGCAAAAGTGTACTTTCAATATTGTGCACTTTTGTTGAAGTGGGTTCG
>NC_056731.1:1582101943-1582211943 GCF_019279795.1 Protopterus annectens | reverse complement strand
TCAATGTAGCTAGTCTCATGTTCAGTGTCAGAATGAGGAGCTCTGCTATCAAGAGGACCTTGAATTAGATCCACTGCTGCTGCTGCTGCTGCTTTGGGCACCTTGTGCAGATTCCCCCTGGATGCCTTCCATGGAAGATATATCAGGCATAGCCACTGAGATGAGGACCTGGGTCATGCCTAGGACATGCTATGAGGAATGCTTGAGGATCTCACAGTACAGTCTGGAGAGTGTTCCAGGGGATTGGAAAGTCTGATCAGTCTTGTCCAGTATGCTACCATTTTGACCCTCACCCGAATAAGTGATGAGAAATGATAATGATGGTGATGGTCTTGACATGGCTTTCAAGATCTACAATAAGGGTAAAGGCACAAGTGCTCTACCAACTCTGTATAATCCAGCTTCATATCCTAACATCTGCTCTATTATTTCTTAGCATTTCAAAAGTCTTAGCATGTTTCAGCCCTTCATTTGTTTTGCTGAGATGAAAATAAATTATCTCTCAACATAGAAAGAGTTAACAAATTAGTTTAGCATGCTCAGCTACGAATGAAACATGAAGTTAAATTCTAAAGACGTCTTACATAATGTAGGAAGTTCTATACAATCATGAATCTGCTGTTAAGAAACTATAGAATACTTAACAAACTGCACTCAGTTTAAGTATTATTACACACACAAACATATATGCATAAACACACAAAACACATTCTCTGCAGTTTGCCTGTTTGCAATTTTTTTTGTTAGCAGATAAATGAGAGTTGTAGAGCTTTATTTTTTTCAACTATGGAGGAGGCAATTATAACTAACCTGGGAGGTGGAGCAATGGTAATGAAGAAACATGACAGCAGTCAATGAATAGATTCCTAATACAACTGTAGATTTATAATAAATATACATCTGCAATGAGCCACAGCAATCAATAATTCATCCATAAGACGTACACAGCTAACATCATCAGCTATCACTAAACCTAGAACAGAAACTGTGATGTTGACAGCTAGAAGCTTTGTACAGGGCAATGCAATCCCTTATTAATACTGTGCCGCCATGCCCTGCTAAGTTACTGAAGAGTAACATTTTATGATGATGTTCTTGGCATGGCAGACAGTAGAATACTTTATATCATAATTTTTCAACACATTTTTTTGTTCCAGAAAACTGTTTAAATAGCCCTGCCATGTTTCCATCCCAAGAAAAGAGATACTCTCTCGATAAACTGGAAGCATTTTGACAGTTTAACAAAGTCCTTCTGCACAGTATTAATTTACTTTCATCAGAGGCGCTGAATATACTCTCTTATAAAATTAAGATTTCAGGTTAAATACTAGGTGACTTTTTTTTCACTTCTCTATCCATCATTACATTTTGTTCACCTGAAATAACAGCCATTTTACTGCATTAATATGCTAAGGTAGTAGAACTATGCCTTAGAAAACAGAACATAGTTTCAGAGCAGCACAATTCTCCAAAATCAGGAAAAAAGACAACTTTGTTAAGCACCTGTGATGGTCTAGTCTCATGCTGGAGTATAAACAACAGCCATTGAATATTTTATGTGTGGCAGCACAAATGTGTATTATAGCTTTTCAGGTTGTTACAGGTTCAGTGATACATTTGCTTTTGACCACATTTTATGAGGCAGAGCTCAGTGCTATAGCTTAAATAACTGTAAGACATTCTGCACCCTTATAGTTTCTCAATTTTTTTCCATCTTGTAGTATATTGGAACAGCTAAAGCATGTACTACAAAGAATTATGCAGCATCACAAGTTATATAACTTTTTCAAGGGAGTAAAACACAATTTGTATATTTTTTCTCTGTCTCTGTAACTGGTAGTATATATAGAAAAGGTAAAACTCAATATAGTACAAATGATAAGACTGGGTCTCTAAGTTTATAAATGAATTAGTTAAATATCCTTGAAATAAATGGCAAAATTCACCTCTTGATTTTTGTTTCGGTCCTCTGTCAAGGTGACTTTAACCATAGGAATCATGAGAGATACAAGGCAACTGAGTCTATTGACCATTTACCTCTTGCCATTACCCACCCTTAGACTGTATCTCCTTTTTCAAGAAGGCTAGGCCAGTCATACCCATCCAGTCATCCGACTCCTGTTTAAAGGAAGATAATCTAGCACGCTGATTGATTTGCCACAGGAGTCTATTCCAGGAGTGGGTAAGGTACTGCATAATGAACTTGTCTCACCACTGGGTTTTATTTATCTGTTGATGAATATTTAGAGCCCTGGGTCTGGTATCTGTGGGACTATTTGATATGTGGATACAAGAGATCCAAGACCAATGGGCCCCTAGTGGCACAGAAAGTAAGACATAGCTCTCCCCTCATAAGTCGGTATGATACTGATTGAACAGCCAGTGCTTCCAGTCTTTTCTAGTAATTTAGGGGTTGTAAGCCAGTAATATTCGTAGTAAGTAACCTCTGGGGTCTTTCTAGTGAGAAACATCCCAAAGGGGGCATTGTGTTGAATAATTGGCTTAATTAATGCTTAATATAAGGAGGCTGTCACCTTTTTAGATCTTGATGATATTCCTTAGGCAAATAGCTAGGTTAAGTAGAATGACTTTCTGACTACTGTTACATGATGATCACAGGAGACGGAGTTATCAACTCAAGTTTATGGTCTTTGAAAACATCATTAATTTGGTGTGGGGTAGGATGTTGTCTATGTTATATACTGGGGAGAAATTATTTACCAAATAATATGTACTTTTTAGCATTTATTTTGAGCCCATTTTAAGTATACCTAGTATTTACTAGTGTACGTTCTTGCTGAAGGACTTTGGTGTTAGTGGAGGACATCACAATGACTCCCAGTTTACAGTCATCTGCAGACTTGATTAGCCAGAGGTTTTGGTTCATGCTCTGGAGATCAGAAAAGCAAATGCAGAACAAAAGAAGTCCCAGTACTGAGGCTTGTGGGATACCACTGGTCACCGTTATACTCTGATAAGGCACCTGCTACCTGCACTGCATGGATTTTACCTTTTAGCCAAATTGCTCTCTATCTTTCTACATAAGGATTTATTTGTAATGCATTAAGCTTAATAACTATGGTAGCATTGAGGATGGTGTCAAACACCTTGGCCAGGTCAAGGTATGCTGTGTGGATAGCATCCACCTTTGGAAACATGGTTATGTCTACAGGTGACCTAGGTCATCACAAAATGCCAAGGAGCACTGCACCAATCATTTATTTCCTTAGGAAATCACAGCTCTGTGATTTTTAAGTATGTGAAGCAATGATTCTCTTCTTTAGGGAGATCGCTCCTTCCTTCATCCATAAGAAGTACACAGCTAACATCACCAGCTCTCACTAAACCTAGAACAGAAACTGTGATGTTGACAGCTAGAAGCTTTGTACATGTCTATGCAATCCTTTAATACTGTGCCACCATGCACTACTAAGTAACCGAAGAGTAACATTTTATGATGAGGTTCTTGGCATGGCAGACAGGAGAATACTTTATATCATGATTTCTCAACACATTTCTTGTTCCAGAAAACTATTTAAATAGCTCTGCCATGTTTCCATCCCAAGAAAAGAGATACTCTCTTGATAAACTGGAAACATCTTGAAAGTTTAACAAAGTCCTTCTGCGCTGTATTAATTTACTGTCATCAGAGGCGCTGAATATACTCACTTATAAAATTAAGATTTCAGGTAAAATACTTGACAACTTTTTTTTTTTCACTTCTCTATCCATCATTACATTTTGTTCACCTGAAATAACAGTCATTTTACTTCATTGATATGCTAAGGTAGTAGAACTATGCCCTAGAAAACAGAACATAGTTTACAGAGCAGCACAATTCTCCAGAATCAGGAAAAAAGACAACTTTGTTAAGCACCTGTGATGGTCTAGTCTCATGCTAGAGTATAAACAACAGCCATTGTATATTTTATGTGTGGCAGCACAAATGTGTATTATAGCTTTTCAGGTTGTTACAGGTTCAGTGATACATTTGCTTTTGTCCACATTTTTATGAGGCAGAGCTAAGTGCTATAGCTTAAATAGCTGTAAGACATTCTGCACCCTTATAGTTTCTTGACTTTTTTTCCATCTTGTATTATATTGGAATAGCTAAAGCATGTACTACAAAGAATTCTGCAGCATCACAAGTTATATAACTTTTTCAAGGGAGTAAAACACGATTTGTATATTTTTTCTCTGTCTCTGTAACTGGTAGTATATATAGAAAAGGTAAAACTCAATATAGTATAAATAATAAGACTGGGTCTCTAAGTTTATAAATGAATTAGTTTAATATCCTTGAAATAAATGGCAAAATTCACCTCTTGATTTTTGTTTCGGTCCACTGTCATGGTGACTTTAACCAAAGGAATCATGGGAGATACAAGGCAACTGAGTCTATTGACCATTTACCTCTTGCCATTACCCACCTTTAGACTGTATCTCCTTTTTCAAGAAGGCTAGGCCAGTCATACCCATCCAGTCATCCGACTCCTGTTTAAAGGAAGATAATCTAGCATACTGATTGATTTGCCACATGAGTCTATTCCAGGAGTGGGTAAGGTACTGCATAATGAACCTATCTCACCACTGGGTTTTATTTATCTGTTGATGAATATTTAGAGCCCTGGTTCTGATATTTCTGGGACTATTTGATATGTGGATCCAAGAGATCCAAGACCAATGGGCCCCTAGTGGCACAGAAAGTAAGACATAGCTCTCCCCTCATAAGTCGGTATGATACTGATTGAACAGCCAGTGCTTCCAGTCTTTTCTAGTAATTTAGGGGTTGTAAGCCAGTAATATTCGTAGTAAGTAACCTCTGGGGTCTTTCTAGTGAGAAACATCCCAAAGGGGGAATTGTGTTGAATAATTGGCTTAATTAATGCTTAATATAAGGAGGCTGTCACCTTTTTAGATCTTGATGATATTCCTTTGGCAAATAGCTAGGTTAAGTAGAATGACTTTCTGACTACTGTTACATGATGATCACAGGAGACGGAGTTATCAACTCAAGTTTATGGTCTTTGAAAACATCATTTGTTTGGTGTGGGGTAGGATGTTGTCTATGTTATATACTGGGGAGAAATTATTTACCAAATAATATGTACTTTTTAGCATTTATTTTGAGCCCATTTTAAGTATACCTAGTATTTACTAGTGTACGTTCTTGCTGAAGGACTTTGGTGTTAGAGGAGGACATCACAATGACTCCCAGTTTACAGTCATCTGCAGACTTGATTAGCCAGAGGTTTTGGTTCATGCTCTGGAGATCAGAAAAGCAAATGCAGAACAAAAGAAGTCCCAGTACTGAGGCTTGTGGGATACCACTGGTCACCGTTATACTCTGATAAGGCACCTGCTACCTGCACTGCATGGATTTTGCCTTTTAGCCAAATTGCTCTCTATCTTTCTACATAAGGATTTATTTGTAATGCATTAAGCTTAATAACTATGGTAGCATTGCGGATGGTGTCAAACACCTTGGCCAGGTCAAGGTATGCTGTGTGGATAGCATCCACCTTTGGAAACATGGTTATGTCTACAGGTGACCTAGGTCATCACAAAATGCCAAGGAGCATTGCACCAATCATTTATTTCCATAGGAAATCACAGCTGTGTGATTTTTAAGTATGTGCCAGCAATGATTCTCTTCTTTAGGGAGATCGCTCCTTCCTTTGAGTTGGTGCAACTATGGAATTGCTATATGTAAGTTTGGCTAGCTGCTTTAGGCTTATGAATTGCTCAAACCTAGCTGATGTTTGAAACAAAAAAATTAATGTGACAGTGAGCTGAAAATAAAAATGAGAAAGCTAATTTTCAACACCAAACAAATCGAAAGGCTGCAACACCAACAAATCCACTGAAAACAAGCAGCAAACAGGCAGGGAAACCAACTGAATGCACCAACTCACAATAAGGAAAACGAACCCTTCAAAATCAATGATCACGCTCCTGTAGATTCCAAAGCTAATTTTCATCCACTTGGTAAAAAATACTTTTCTTAATAGTAAGGTGAGTTCCCTTTCCTCTAAGTTGCAGTGGCTCTGGAAATTATTACTTTTGAATTTATTGCACTAAGACAAAGAATGACAGACAAGACACTACCCTCTGCTGGTCAGTGTGTTGTATTTGGCCACTTTAAAAAACAGTGATTTTCTTGACTGCACATTTCTTATTTCAGTCACTTTTTTTCAACGATCAAGACTGGAGTTTTTGATTCTGTTAGAGATGAACAATCAGCTGCTATCACTAGCAACTATTTAATGTGTGAGTCTTAATCCTGCAGTGAATAATTCCCTCATTTTGTGCACTATTTTAATATATCGTTTTTTGGAACCATAATAGAATTTTCTGTCTGCAATGAAAATATTTTTATAAAATTAGAACCTGTCTTTTGTAAAACGAAACTTGCACAAGCATAAATAATGGCTTGTATGCATGTGTACCTTTGCAATTAGTTGAAACACTGTACTTGCAAATATTAAGAAATATTGTTTTGTTTTGTTTTCACAATATTTCTTACCTTTTACAGCTGTGGTGCAGACCATCTCTCAACCTCTTAGTGCAAGAAATCTGGACAAAGCCTGACAAAATGGGGGACAAAAGCCCAAAAATAGGGATAGATTTTAAATACTGCTCTTATAAACTTAGAAAGTTGCTAGAATAACAGGGTTTGGGTTAACATGTGTTTTCCGAAGGATTTGAAGTCTGAAATTCAAATGTATGTCATTATTTAGTTACTTCAGTCCTCAGATCATCCCAATGATTTGCCAGAAAACCACAAATTTCATGAGGAATGGACCAAAAATATAAGGCAAAAATCTGGACATTCTATGAAAATCTGAATAATTGAGAGGTATGGTGCATATATCAGACCAGTAATGAAAATTAACTGATTTGTGTTAGAGTACTGTAAGTACAATAAGAGTTATAATGAGAACTATAAACATCAGTACACACCCCTTGTTTCATAAATAAAATATCTTTATCTTTTGTTTATGATAATTCCCTTTTTATGAATAGCATACATTTATCATCTGTTGTTGATCCAGAATTCAAGTAATCAGGAAAAGGGATTGGGAACAATGTCAGGGCTGTCACACAACCCTCATGTCTTCTCAATGGTGTAATGTTTTCATTAAGACAAAAACCTCTTGTCTGATTGTATTATGAAATAGTTCACACTTATACAGACAAATATCCATATACACATTCTGATTTTCAGAGGGAAGCATTATGACATTGTCCTCATTTTAAGAATTTTCAGACAACGCAATAATACTTCAGCGGCCTGCTGAAATGATAAAGCATTAGTTTGGGGTCAGAATACTGTAAGCCTGAGTCTACGAAATAAAATGAGTACTCAAAACTCTGAGCTCAATGCTTCCTGGCTGAAGTTACTTCATAACAGCTAATTGTTTACGCAATGTTATGGCGAATGCTTACAGGATGGAAATAACACTACGTCTAGACCAGTTAAAGCACAACAGGGTTACTAGAGCAATAAAAGGAATGAAAGGGTGTGTGCTCTAATTCAAAAATGTGCTGTGGGAGGTTGGCATGATGGTTAAGGTGTTTACCTTGTGGTTTACCAATGTGGTGTGGGATTTGATTCTCACAGCAGATAATTGGCTACGCTTAAAATGGTGCACAACAGCAGTTAGCCTAGTGCTAATCTATGAACCTACAGCAGGGGAGTATATGGCAAAAGTTCAATGTAACCAAAAGCCTTATAAGGATTTCAAAACAATGTAGATTTAGGAGAAGATATTGTACCATACTTGTGAATGTTTATAAAACAACTTTGATTCTGAAAGTATTCCTGGACTGACAGAATACAAAAAAACTGCCGGTGAAAATATATTTTTACCAGTAACACCATATACCAAATTTTGAACCACAGTGCTCGCTCCAACACACTCAAAAAGGTAAAAGTCAGATTTGTTGGATGGAGGAAACCAGCAAAATAAGATGTACTTACGTCAGAAGTATATCATTTCTTACAAATGCAGTCCATTTGAAGAATATGCAGAATTTTTTAAATTGTCATTTTATTTGACAGTCAAATTGCATCATCATATCGGTATATCAGCACAGAATCCTGATACAGTGCACTTAATGTACAGATGTTGTGACTATGTACGTTATAGAAATGGCTTTATGTGTGACCAGCAGCCAAGTTCTATCATTTCAGAATGTTTTGGTGCATCTCTGACAGTTCCTTTCTGTAGCCATCTCTACACAGTTTGAAATGTTTAGTATACACCTGTAATTTCATAATGTCTGGCAGATGAACACTATTGTGGCATTTTTGAGTAATTTTGTTACTATTATTATTTCTATGTTAATGGATTGTTGTAATGCCATATCTATGTTAAATATGAAAGCAGTTTAAAAAAGGCAAGTATTATACCTGGTAGTGCAGTGTAACCATGACTGGTTTATATGTGCTGGTGGTGCAGGTAGAAGAAAGAATTGATGATGCAAGAGGATCCATGACTTGTTTATACATGATAGTGCATATAGAACCATGACTTGTTTATAATTGGTGGTCCCAGTAGACCCATGTCTTGTTTATATACGATAGCACATGTGGAATCATGTCTAGTTCATACATGATAATGTATGTAGAACCATGACTTGTTTATACCTGGTGGTGCTGGTAGAACCATGTCTTGTTTATACATGATAGTGCATGTGGAACCATGACTTATTTATACCTGGTGGTGCAGGTGGAACCATGACTTGTTTATACTTGTTGTTGTAGGTGGAACCATGGCTTCTTTATATGTGATGGTGGTGCAGGTAGAACCATGACTTTTTTATACTTAGTGATACAGGTGGAATTAACACTAGTTTATATGTGGTAGTGCTGGTGCACAGGGAACTGTGACTTATTTATACTTGATGATGCAACAGGAACCTTGACCTGTTTATACATGGTAATGCATGTAGAACCACAACTTGCTTATACTTGGTGATGAAGGTGAAACCATGACTAGTTCTTATGTGGTGGTCATGTAGTGAGAACCACAACTTGTTTATAGTTGATGACACAGGTAGAATGATAACTAGTGTATATATGGTGGTTGTGCAGGTAGAACCATGACTTGTTTTATATCTGATGGTGCAAGGGGAAACAGAACATCTTTGAACATGGTAGTGCATGAAGAACAATGACTTGTTTATACTTGGTGATAGAGCTGGAACAATGACTAGGTTATACCTTATGGTGCAGGTGGAACCATGACTAGTTTATATGTGGTGATGGGAAATGTAGAACTGTGCCTTGTTTATACCTGATGGTGCAGGTGGAACCATGATTTCTTTATATGTGGTGATGGTGTATGTAGAACCATGACTTGTTCAGACTTGGTAATGCAGGTGAAACCATGACTAGTTTATATCTGATGGTGCAGATGGAACTATGACTAGTTTATATGTTGTGGAGTTGCAGATAGAAGCATGACTTGTTTATACCTAATGATGTAAGAGGAAACCATTACTTGTTTATACATAATAGTGCATGTAGAACCATGACTTGTTTATATCTGCTGGTGCAGACAGAACCATATCTTTTTTATACATCGTAATGTTTGTAGAGCCATGTCTTGTTTATACATGGTAGTGCATGAAGAACCATGACTTACTTAAACCTGGTGGTGCAGGTGGAACCATGATTAGTTTATATGTGTTGGTGATGCATGTAGAACCATAACTTGTTTATCTTTGATGATAGTGTGGAACCATGGCTAGTTTAAATTTCAAGCCTGGATAAACTAAAGCTCTGCTGGTGATTCCCCTCCAGGTGAGGAAAGTAAATGTGTCTGTATGATAGCGATGTTTTCTGTTTACCTACTCCATTTTGTTTTCTGTTTTAAGAAATCTGCTTGGCCTGGTGTTTTTGTTCTATGTGAGAGGTACGCATGTAAATTATCTAGACTTCATATTTCACATGTTTTTTAATTGATTAATTGTCTCTTGAGTGAAACTTAAGCACGCAGTGCATTTCTGGCTTTTTGTCTTTTGCTGAAAAGATTTCAAGCATGCATAAACTAAATAACTGCTGGTGATTCCCTGATGGGTGAGGAAAGTAGACCTATATTTTTTGTCTGTGACTGATAGGGCTACTGGTGAAGCAGGTGGAACCATGATTAGTTTATATGTGTTGGTGATGCATGTAGAACCATAACTTGTTTATCTTTGATGATAGTGTGGAACCATGGCTAGTTTAAATTTCAAGCCTGGATAAACTAAAGCTCTGCTGGTGATTCCCCTCCAGGTGAGGAAAGTAAATGTGTCTGTATGATAGCGATGCTTTCTGTTTACCTACTCCATTTTGTTTTCTGTTTTAAGAAATCTGCTTGGCCTGGTGTTTTTGTTCTATGTGAGAGGTACGCATGTAAATTATCTAGACTTCATATTTCACATGTTTTTTAATTGATTAATTGTCTCTTGAGTGAAACTTAAGCACGCAGTGCATTTCTGGCTTTTTGTCTTTTGCTGAAAAGATTTCAAGCATGCAGAAACTAAATAACTGCTGGTGATTCCCTGCTGGGTGAGGAAAGTAGACCTATATTTTTTGTCTGTGACTGATAGGGCTACTTTCTGTTTTACCTACTCCATGTTGTTTTCTGTTTTAAGAAATCTGCTTTGCCTGGTGTTTTTGTTCTATGTGAGAGGGAAAGACTTAAATTATATAGGCTGCACATTTCAAATGTTTTTTCATTGGTTAGTTGTCTCTTGAGTGATACTTAAATACAAAGTGAATTTCTGGCCCTTTGTCTTTTGCTGAAAAGATTTCAAGCACTTCTGGTGATTCACTCCTGGGTGAGACAGTACATTAATATTTTTGTCTGTGACTAATAGAGCTGTTTTCTCTTTTAAGAAATCTACTTCACCCGGAGTTTTTGTTATGTGGGAGAGGTAGACACTTAAATTATCTAGACTGCATATTTCTTGTGTTTTTTCACTGGTTAATTGTTCCTTGAGTGATACTTAAATATACAGATAAATGCTGGCCTTTTGTCTTTTGCTGAAACAATTTCAAGCCTGCATAAACTAAAACACTGCTGGTGATTCCCTGCTTGATGAGAAAGTAAACTTTTTTTTCTGTCACTGGTAGAGCTGTATTCTGTTTTACCTACTTCATTTTGTTTTCTGTTTTAAGACATCTGCTTGGCCTGTTGTTTTTGTTCCATGTGAGAGGTAGACACTTAAATTATCTAGGCTGCACATTTCACGTTTTTTTCCTTTGGTTAATTGTCTCTTGAGTTATACTTAAAGACATAGCACATTTCTGGCTCTTTGTCTTTTGCTGAAAAGAGTTCAAGCCTGCATAAACTAAAGCACTGCCGGGGATTCCCTCCTGAGTGAGGAAATTAAACCTATATTTTGATATGTGAGGGATAGAGCTGTTTTCTGTTTTAAGAAATCTACTTGGCTTGGTGTTTTTGTTCTGTGTGAGAGGTCAACATTTAACATTATCTAGGCTGCACATTTCTCATGTTTTTTCATTGGTTAGTTGTCTCTTGAGTGATACTTAAATAGACACAGTGAATTTTTGTCCCTCTGTCTTTTGCTGAAAGATTTCAAGCCTGCATAAACTAAAGCACTGCTGGTGATTCCCTGATAGTGTTTCCCATCAACTCTCCCCTTTGTTGATGTGCTTTTTAAATCTGGTGATTTTAAGCTTCCCACCCCTACTATAAATTGAGCTTAACATGCTCCTCCCTTTCTACACTGCTGTTGATAATACTGAATTATTTATTTGCCTGTCCTTGTGCTTGTATTGAAAAAGTGCATTTTGCCTCTCATTGTCTGTTCTACTGATTTACTTGATCAAATTATTTTTTAGCTAGCTGTTGGATAAAATAGTACATTCTTACACACTAGCAAGCACTTATTTTTACATCATATCATATTTTTACTTAGTTTTTCTGCCCTTGCTTCATAGGAATTCACAGTAGTGTGCTTGCGTTCCCCTCAGCAAAAGTTTTATTCTATGTCCTGGCCATCCTTTAATAAATCAAAGGCTGTATGGTTGCCCTCCATTGTGAGACCCTGCATCAGTGGAACACTAAAGTGCTTTCAGCTAAACTAGTTCCCCTCAGCAAAAGTTTTATTCTGTGTCCTGGGCAACCTCCAATAAACCAAAGGCCACCTGGTTGCCCTGCAGTGTGAGACTCTGCATCAGTGGAACACTAAAATACTTCCAACTAAACTAGTTCTCCTCTGCAAATGTTTTATTCTGTGTCCTGGCCCACCTCCAATACACCAAAGGCTGTCTGGTTGCCCTGCACTGTGAGATCCTGCATCGGTGGAATACTAAAGTGCTTTCAGCTAAACTAGTGTATTTTAGAGTTGTATTTATTCTGTCCTCTAAACTGAAGACAATTTGCTATAGCCGTTTCCTGTAAGCATGCGCACTACTGGTCCCCCCCCCCCACACACAATTCTTTTCTCTTTCTATTTTACTCCTAGGTCAATTACTTAAAATGACTTTCTTTCTCTTGGAAAAGGTTTACCTATGTACCTGCAGCCCATACTTGTATTGTTTTTCCCTATAGAAGTGGTGGTCCTTTTCACCACACTGTACCAGATTAGTTGCACAAGATTTCTAGTTATTAGGAAGATACTGCGATACACTGACCTGGAATTGACTGAGCTTGGTTTTCCTCATTGGGGTTTTTTTTTTTTGGAAGCTAGCCTGGTCTGGTTTTTCTGGCTCATCCCCACTCCATTCACCCTCACTGTGCTTGGGCTTACTCTGCTCCTCTACCCTACCCCCATCTCCCCAACCCAGACATCATTTCCGTTATAGCTAAACCTGCTTTGCCCCACTTCCACACTAGCCAACAGACAACCCCTCTCCTCTATTGATATCCACATTCTCCGACCCCTCACACACATATCCACATCACCATTAACTGTAACACCCACTCCCCACCCCTCCTGAGCCTTACCTGCTTTTACATCTTTCAATTACTCACTTTATAAAACTCCTTCAGTCAATCCTGATTTCTTCTACTAACCTTAAATAAATTGTTACCCTTTAATTAGTTCTGAAACTAAATTGTGGCTATAACTTTCAAAACTGTATTTATCTCCCTCCTATTTCTAATTCTTTTCTCAGCTCTAACCACTTGCCATACTCCTCACCTGCTTACCACCCCATCCCACACACTCTCTTATCCCACTACCTACCATAAATAACTCTGTCTTTAACAATACCACTATATAATTTCACAATTTCAAAGTATTGTACATACCAAATGCCCAACCTCTTATCAAAACAAAACAGTTCCATTGCAAATATTTCTTCATGCAAATACTTCAAAGCACAATACTACACTTATCTGGTCATATTCACCCCAACCCAGGCCCTTGGCAACAGCACTCTAATCATACATATATAGCACCCCTCCCCCTTTCCAACTGCCTCACAAATAACTCATTATGATCACAAGCCTCCAAAAAAATCTATCTTTTTTATCAATGAATATTTTATTTTATTTTTTTATTTTATTTTATTTTATTTTACATTTGTTGACCGGGTTGGTCTGGCTGAGCCAAGGGCTCATTTTAAGCAGAGACCCGGGGAGAAAAGCTCCTTATTTATGTTAAAGTATTACATAAAAACATTTGTTACAGAGTTATTTGAAGTTAACATCCAGAGTATAAAGAAACATACATATGCATAGATTCATAGTAAAAAAAAAAACATTTTAAGGTTTAGTAGACATTTTTAAACAATTTAATTTATACATTTGGTGGATATAAGTTTCATATGTTGAGGTAGGTGATAGTAAGAGACTGAGGGAGGGAGGGGAAAGAAGAGAGTAATGGGGGAGGGAGGGGGGAGTAGAGAGAGGAGAAGTAGAGGTTAAAAGATAGGGAGTATTCATGGCGGATGACTACAGTGGCAGTACCAGTTTTCCATAAGATATTTTTGCATAGCAGTTTTGAAATGTTTGGGATGATCAAGTGATCTGATTTCTAGGGGTAGTTGGTTCCAAGAAGTTGCTGGGTTAAAGTTATAGAGTAAGCATCCCATTTTAGTCTTTGGTTTACGAATCAGTAGTAAGTCTTTGTCAGAGCAACGTAATGGCCTTGCAGGGGTGTATTTTGTTATAATAGTGATAAGACTGGGACAGTAGTTAGACTGATATAAGATAGAATGGATGATCTTAAGTTGATGCATTTTTAAAAGATGGGGGAATTCTAGCCAGTTAAGTTGCTTTAAAGAATCACAATGGTAAGATTTGTAGGGTAGATTGGTAGTGAATCTGGCTACCTTATTGTAGGTGGCTTCTAGTTTGGTGAGTTTAGATTGGTAAGTAGGCGGCAGCTATAAAGGAGAGTGGGTATTAGAAAAGTATAAGAAAGGGTTTGTCTAGCTGCGTCAGTTAAGTATTTCTTGTTTCGATAAAGGTGTCCAAGTTTCTGATGGGTAGTTTTAATACAGTTGGTTACATGTAAATCAAACTTTAGCTGGTCATCTGTGGTGAATCCTAGTAATCTAGTGCTTAGTTCAGGTTTTATAATGGTATTGTTACTGGATTGTATCGCAAATGAGGATTTAAGATTAGTTACATTTTTGAGAAGAAAGAGAAGGAGTTTGGCTTTCTTGGGGTTGAGTATTAATTTGTTGTTACTAAGACATGTCTCTATGGTATTGAAGGAAGCCTGCATAGTAGAGAGTAGGTCTAAAGGATTATCAGCAATGGTGATCACTGTGGAGTCATCAGCATATTGTACAAGAGTTGATTGGAGACAGGAGGTGTGTAATAGATTGGTGAAGATATTGAAAAGTAATGGGCCAAGGATGGAGCCTTGGGGTACACCCATTTGTACGGTAAGGGTAGGGGACAAGGCTGAGAGCCATTTGACTGATTGCTGTCAGTTGGTGAGATAACTGGAGAACCAAGAGAGGGTAGAAGAGGAGAAATTGAGTTGGGTTAGTTTGTCTAGGAGAAGGGGGTGGGAGACAGTGTCAAAGGCTTTGGGGAGGTCCAGAAAGAGGCATGATACAAGTTTGTTTGAGTCCCTAGCAAGACATATGCTTTTGGTGAAGGATATTAAAGCAGTGGTTGTACTATGTTTGGGGCAGAACCCATGCTGCGTTGGTGTTAGAAGCTTTTCTGCAAGAAGGTATTGCATAACTTGTTTATGTATACATTTTTCTAAGATTTTTGAGCGGGGAGACAGTATGGCAATTGGTCTAAAGTTGGTTATATCTGATGATTTACCCCTTTTGTGAATGGGTAACGTATAGAATTTTTTCCAGATTGTAGGAACATAAAATTCAGATATGGAGCGGTTTACCAGTATGGATACTGGGTAGGCAAGGGGTTCAGAGGCAATCTGTAGGAAATTTGAGGGGAGATTATCTGCTGATGGTGAGCAGAGCTTTAGTTTGGATAATATAATATACAAAGCATTGTCAATAAAAGTACCCTCCTTCATGCATGGATTTCTTAATATAACCCAAATATACTTGCCCTATCTGAGACATAGCTAAAACCTCATATTACAAACTGCAACCCCCCCCCCCCGGTTATAATATTGTTCATCTGGATAGAAGTAAAAAAATGTGAAGGAATAGCTATACTCTACTCTGATCAGCTCTCTCTCTCCCCCCTCTCAATAGCTTTCCCTGATTTCTGCCCTGCTGAAATACTTTTAGCAACCTGTAACTTAGATCAACAAAAAAAAATTTGTCACGGCAGCAATCTACATACCCCCAGATAAAAACATTCCCATACTCAAAACAGTTTCTTTCTTGACTTTCTATATCTATTCCATATGAATCCATCATCCTTGAGGATATGAATATTGACTGGAACATTGTTAATACCACATCCCCTAGCTACTCTATAAACCTTTATGGCTTAACCCAGCTGATCCCAGAATGGCTTTGTCATCGAATGGATATTAGTATCCAACCCCCAGTGGTATCACAACCCTTCCACCCTACCTAGCTCCCTTAGCGACCACCTCCCTACTTCAGTAGTAAGACACTCTCCCAATCTTAACAAGAGCCACCAATACAAAGGTCTTGTATCCTTAAAAACTACAACCCTGTCACCCTAAATTAATTAATGCCCACTGTAAACTGGTCATTCCTACACACATTACCCCTTAATGGGGCTATCCAAAGCTTCAACAATATATTCCTAGAAACATTTAACACCCTGGCTCCCAGTAGAAAAATGAGGCTAAAATGTAATAATGCACCATGGCTAAACCAGGCAACTCTGTCACTTATGAATAAGAGAGACAGTGCCTGGAGGGCATGGAAAAAAAATAACAACTCAACTTTCCATCTGAACTTATATAAACAGCTTTGCACCCAAACAAAAAAGCAGGTCCTACTAGACAAAAAAAATTTTAGCAAAAATCTCTGAGCACCCCGCATTCCAACCCAAAGAAATTCTGGCACTCACTAAACAAATTACTATCTCTAGGGAACCCTCTTCACCAAACCTCTTCCCTAACAAACATTCTAATAAAACTGCAACCCTACTTAACAACTTTTTCATCAAAAGTATAGAAGTCTTACTAAACCAGGAACTCTTGATATTAAGACTCAACCTCCCACCTCATCTCTTCCCTTGTTTCTCTAGCACCCATAGCAACGTCCCTCATCAGAACACTTCTTAACAAACTCAAACGCTGTTCCCCATCAGCCGACAAACTCTCTCCATTATTTCTCAAACATGCAGCCATATCCATAGCATACCCTGTATCTATACTTATCAATAGATCCATCCAAGAAAATACAATACCAGATATCTGGAAAATATTTCATAATACCCCTTCACACGGGAGGAAATTCTACAGAACCCTCAAATTACAGGCTTATTGCCATATTATCCCCCTTATTCAAGATACTGGAAAAATGTATACATAGACAACTACTAAACCATCTCACCAGCTCTTACAGGCAAACCTAATTACACCAACACAGCACAGTTTCTAACCCTCGCACAGTACTACCACTGCCTCCTATCTTTCACACACAACATTGCCCAAGCCAGAGATAATAATACACTTGTATCAGCTCTATTTCTTGACATATCCAAAGCATTTGACACCGTTTCCCATCTCTTTCTCCTAAACAAACTTTCCAGCCTACAACTCTCTACCTCCACTAACTCCTGTTTTAACAGCTACCTCTCAAACAGATATTAGTCCATCAGATGTCAAACATCCTTCTCCCCTTTCTGTCTTAAGACTAGGGTTCCCGGGGTTCTGTTCTGGGCTCCCTACTTTTTAATATATTTACAAATAACCTCCACGTATCCTGCCCCCACTCCACCGTGATACAGTATGCAGATGACTCCACAATTATTTATACCCCTGACAATATACAAAATCTCCACATTGTCACTCAGCAATCTCTGCACCTAGTAGAACAATAGCGAACTGAAAACATCCTGCTTCTGAACCCCAAAAAGACCAAGCTTCTCCTTTTCCATCCAAAAAGCCTCAATCCAGCTAAAGACAACTTCACCATCTCATCCTTAGTTAATATAATTATCACCACTGACTCAAACACCAAATTGCTTGGCGTTACTTTAGGCAACCAATTAAAATTTAACCTACATATCTTAAACTGTATCAAAAAGTCCAATCAAAAACTAAGTCTTCTATACCCCAACAACAAATATATACCTAACAAATTTAGACCTATACTGGCTCAAACATTTATTCTACCATTCCTGCTGTATGCTGCTCCCATACTTACTAACCAACAAAATAATCTCTTAACCAAACTAGAAACCACCTATAACAAGATAACCAGATTTACAGCCAGTAATAGCTACAAATCCCATCATTGTATATCCATGAAAAGCTTAAGATGGCCTGAACCCCCCCCATGCTTTAAATATCACAACTACAAATTGCACAAAGCATCCTAAAAAGCCCCAACTCCTGCCCTGCTTTTGCATCCATAACTACACCATACACTCTAAATTGTGACCTCAGAAGCACACATCAAAACCTTCTGCAGGTGACCAAGCCAAACAAAAATATTGGAAAAATACTTTACAGTCATTCAATTGCATATTCATGGAACAAACTGCCATTGTCCCTTTGCTCCACTACTAAAAAGCAACTAAAAATTAATTTCCAACATGTATGGATCTGTATTTGTCAGGAAATTACCTAATGATTTTTTTCTTCTTCTTCTCTCAATTAACATATCTGCCTGATATCTACCTAAACTGTTTACGTATATTACTCTCTCTGCAGTTAGTACCTATGCTATTAAATGCATCTTTGTTGTATTATGTCATGATTCAGCCCTGCTGAATCTAGCCTGTTTTGTTATCCTTGAGTACTAAACCAGCCTTACATTAAGAAAGGCTCATCCCCTGCACTCTTGTGGCAAAAAAAGTGTGGATCCAGCCTTGTTTGAGCTGGGGACTGCTGGTGGAAGGTTCATTGTGTACCTTCCTATTGGTAAATTAGCTTAAAACTGTTTAATTGTACCTGTATTTAAGTCTTGGATTTGTTTGCTACTGAGTATTGCACAATGGGGGTTAGTGATGTCCTGTATAGATGCAAATGTATTGAAACACATTTTTTCCCTAGACAACTGTCAGTGAAGCCCCTCACAAGCTTCTCTGTTGCACCGAAGGCAACTTAGTTGAGCACTGAGCAGCATTACCACATCTATCCTCCACAACCCTCAATTTAACAACCCTTGATAGTCCTAGAGCAAAACCTGGGCAGTCTAGTCCATTCCTTTCCCTAATAGCTTGAGAGTCGTTGTGCAAAAACTTTTCAGTCTAGCTCATGCCTTGCCCTAATAGCTCATATAGTAAAAACATACTATAATGGACAGACACAGTTTCCCAACATTTCTCCAGCCTGACTGATTGACATGAGAATACTGAGGCAATGTAGTAATTACCTCATGTATACTGACAGCCATTTACTCCTACAGCAAACAAATACCCTATGTGAGAGAGGTAAGTACATTATGAATTTGGAATAATTTCTCTCATGTAACAACAAACGGATACCAAAGAGGTTGTCAGTATACACTCTTCACCTCTCACACAAAACAAAGACATGACACATAGTCTCACATACATGGAAGTACTTACTAGAAGTCTACGAAAAGTTCAGGGACCTTCCAAACATAAACAAAGTGCGCACATGTTTATGCAAATAGAAACCACTACACATAACACATACAAATGTGCCTCAACAAATAAGACCCTAAGGCAAAACACCTCTAAACCAAATGTCCTGGTAATAGGCAACTCCATAGTGAGACACACAGATGTTTCCCTCACCAAGCTGGACAAGGAGAATGTCATTGTCAGCTGCCTGTCAGATGCCAGGATCCATCAGATCAAGCAAGCACTCAAGTCACTCATCAACAAATACCGTTATGACTCGGTCATAGTTCATGTTGAGGTGAATGATTTGAGATGTACCTCTCTGGACTATATGAAGAGAGACATGACTGATCTCTCAGACTGTGTGTCATAGGCAGGTATGACCCTAGCCCTAAGAAGCATTCTACCTTCTCCCAGGATGATGAAACAGTATAAACAAAAAATGACTGACTTCAACAATTGGCTTAGCTTCTGATGTCAGTCCATGGGGATCCAGTATCTGTCAGCTTGGGATGACATGGTCGACAGGCCACGATGCTCTGCTAAGATGGTCTGCACCTGTCTCTTTGGATACTGATAAAGGTGTTTGCCTCCCCCATAGTGCCTTTTTTAGGCAATGTTAAAACAACAAAATTATTTTGACGAAACAAAATCCACCTGAGTCAAATTCAAGGTTATACTGCTTAATGCTAGAAGTCTAAACATGAAGCTGCACTCCCTGGAAGCACTCTGCACCTTGGAAGATTCTGATGTCTGTGCAGTTACTGAGACATGGTTCAAGGCTGCAGACAGCACCCCAGCCATGCAAGTCTATGATGTATTCCACACATTCAGACCTCAAAATGAATGTGAAAGAAATAAAGGTGGATGGATATCCATCTTCATAAAGACTGGCTAAACAGTATGTCTCTCTCAAACTACTCCATGTCCAATTAACTCTAGCCAAATACTCTACCACATCATAGCTAACTATAGGTTCCCCACTATGAACCAAGAAAAGCACACCGCCTACCTGGACTTACTGGAATCACTCCATACAGCCCAACACCTTACTCATGGGTGATTTGAATTGTCATTCCATCAGGTGGAAGACATATATGAGGGCAAGCATAGTCACTCAGAGTTTCCTGGACTATGTTAATTCAAATGTTCTGGAACAGGTAGTCTGCACCCCAGAAGGGGTTCGACATAGTATTTGCCAGCATGGAGAGTCACTGCACTCCCCCCTGTGTGATGCTTTCCCTGGTAACGTTGGAACTGACACCCTCACAGGAGCAAAATACTGAAGAACTTTTCCAAAGTTAACTTCAGATTACTAAGTGATGGTATAAAAAGTTTTATACCCCCTGCACTCACAGACAATGATTCCTATGCAGAAGCATACTCAGATGATGTGTACAAACACTTTTAAGCAGCAGTATAGACTCAGCTGTACCCGAATAGATAAAAACCAAGCCACCTTGGTGCACCTCAAGTATAAAAAGGTTATATAACAAGAGGAAGAAACTGATGCCTAAGAATAAGAGGGGACTGAATCAGGAGAGGAAGAATTCCCTCCTCGGCTTGAACAAGCAAATCATAAATCTTGTGAAATCCTCTAAAGTTATGTATGAAGCTAAAATAGTATCCCTAGCTAAGGATAATCATAAGGCATTCTTTAATTACATCTGAAATGTAAAAGGGAATGCCCAGTTTTGTGCAGAACTGGTAATAGATGGTACCTCTCATACTGCACTGGAGGAAATCATCAACCTGTTAGCCAACAGATTTGGTGCAACCATCACCCCCCCCCCCCGGCCCAACCAGCCATACTCCAAAATATACCTACAAAGTATACTTATCCTTTCCACTCCTGTACTGCCCTAGGCTGCTGGCTTAGTTTGTTGCTTGCAACAGCCAGGCTACCCCTGGTGTCTCCCTCTGTTCAACGTAAACTCCAGGCTTCCAGCCTATGAATTGAACCACCTAAAGGAGATCCTCCAGTGCTTCCTATCCACTTCAGCCTACCCAATATCTAGGATTTATAACGTCATACTACAGCTGTGCTACCCCTGGTGTCTCCCTCTGTTCAACTTAAACTCCAGGCTTCCAGCTTCTGAATTGAACCACCTAAAGGAGATCCTCCAGTGCTTCCTATCCACTTCAGCCTACCCAATATCTAGGATTTATAACGTCTCACTACAGCTGTGCTACCTCTGGTGTCTCCCTCTGTTCAACTTAAACTCCAGGCTTCCAGCCTCTGAATTGAACCACCTAAAGGAGATCCTCCAGTGCTTCCTATCCACTTCAGCCTACCCAATATCTAGGATTTATAACGTCTCACTACAGCTGTGCTACCTCTGGTGTCTCCCTCTGTTCAACTTAAACTTCAGGCTTCCAGCCTCTGAATTGAATCACCTAAAGGAGATCCTGCAGTTCTTCCTATCCACTTCAACCTACCCAGTATCTAGGATTTATAACATGTATGTAACCCCGTGTTAAAAACTACAGTCCCTGTATTGCTTTTTCGTTATACTGTTATACTTCACCAAGTGTACGCTCGCTAGCAGCCTACTACAACCATATAACCAGTTTATTCTCCTGGCCCCTTTCCTACTCCCTTGTCAGCCCTTCCTTATCCTGTAGTTTTCTCATAGTCTGGCACTAGGTGGCAGCATACTTCCTTGCAAGCCCCCATAACCAAAGCTCATATTCCTGGCAATGTATTTCAAGTGAATTACATAGTCCCAGCCAAACCATAGTTAGCCAGTAGCTCAGTCTCTATAACGATACCCTATGAGTGGTTCCTTACCCCCAGTAAATCATCTTGCTTATCTTTTACTGTATGCACATAAAGACCCCATCCACTACTCCTGTTGCCTTCCTTACCTTTTAACTGGCTCCCTGCTTACTGATTGTTCCTTGCTGGCTGGTCTTCTTCTCCTTTGGCTCTAGCCACTCCTTTCGCCCTATGGGCTCACTACGTGCCCCTACCCTGTCCCCAATTCCCACACGCCCCTACTACACCTACATTTATTCTAGCCAAAAGTCCCCTCCCCTTCCTCTCTCAACCAATCCATTCACATCTCCTCATTATCCCCTCCTCTAACCATCCTCCAATACTTAATTGCCCCCTCCCCATCCCAAACCATAAGGTCCTGTATTTATATCTATAACCCTCCCTCTTACACTCTCACAGTCCCCCTAACATCCAACTACTTCCTTTATACCTAACTCACACCATGCTTTCTCCACTTTCTCAAACCCTTCTCATCCCCTCCCTCAGCTACTTCTTCTAATTCCTCTATGCCATGCTACCTCTTATTCCTCTTACAAACTCCCCCTTCTTTCGCACTATATCCTCCTCTCTAGTTCAACCAAACCCACTTTACTGCTTCAAACCAAAACTTCTACCCTCCTCAGTAAACATCACATACCTAAAGCAATACTGCACTTCCCACAAAATTCAAGGAGCAAACCCAAGCCCCTGCTCCCATTCCATTTTGACAGCCTATGCTTAGCAGGAGACATACACCCCAACCCCGGACCTAATACCAGCAACAATCTTACTTCCCCTATCGTAACCAATATTATCAACCCTAAATATCTCAAACTACTAACTATTAATGCCCAGAGTCTAAAAAACAAAACAGCCCACTTCCATGCCTGGCTATACCATACCTTACCTGACATAGTAGCCATCTCTGAGACATGGCTAAAACCCCACATTTCCGACTCTGAAATCCTACCCTGTGGGTTTCAAGCTCTCAGATATGACTGCCAAAATAGGAAAGGAGGAGGAGGAGTAGCCTTAATCTAGTCTAGCCTACTCTCCATCACTCCGTACCAAAATCCTATTCCTCAGTTCAACAACACTGAACTAGTCATAGGAATACTCAAAATGAAGAACTATAAAAGCATTTGTGTTATGGCCCTCTATATCCCCCCTGGATACAATACGACTACACTTGAAGAAATTCTTCTATGGGCCTCAACTAATATTAAGCTTGAGACATACATACTAGGAGATGTAATCATTGACTGGAACAAAATTAATACCAATAATCCTTCCATATCGAGCAATCTATTCAATTTCACTCAACTTACAAATGCCACTACCAGACCTAATAAAAATAACCCCCCAGGCTCCACATTTGACTGGATCCTAGTCTCTCACCCAAATAAAATCTCACACACAGGCATCTTACCAGACTCCATTAGTGACCACTTGCCAGCCTTCATTCATAGAGAAACCCCCTCCACTCCACACCTACACCAATATATCCATATACGAAACCTTACAAACCTTAACCCTACAACTTTCTCCAATACTCTCAAACTAACAGACTGGGACAATCTAAAAACACTTCCCCTAGACGATGCCATTGAATTCTTCAACTCAACCTTCTTAGATACCCTAAACTCCCAAGCCCCACCAAGAACAAAACGTATAAAACTCAATTCCGCCCCATGGCTAACTAAAGATACCAAAACACTTATGCAACAAAGAGACAAGACCTGGAAAATTTACCATCACAATAAGCATCCTAACACACTTCTTAATTATAAGCAACTCCACAACCTATCCAAAAAACAAATTATACAGGATAAAAAAATCTTACTATACCAAACTCCAGTCTAATCATTCCAAGAACCCCAAACAGTTTTGGAACTCCATCAACTCTCTTCTCATCCCAGGTACCAAAAAACAATCCTTGCCCTGACACTAGTAAATCTGACCCAGAAATAGCTACTCTATTCAACTCCTTCTTTACTAACTCTATAGCAGAACTCACCAAGACCTTCCCAAATCACAACCTCTCCCCCCAACTCAAACCCTCTACCCAACCTTCCATCCCTAACACTCCTCCCAAATTTCATCTCAAACCCATCTCTACCTCATACATAAAAACTCCTCTCTAAGCTTAAGCCATGCTCCAATGCCCCTGACAATATCCCCTCACTCTTTCTAAAACTTGCAGCAGATGGTATCACCCTCCCCATTAGCATTCTCATTAATAGATCCTTACAGGAATCATATGTCCCCAAATTGTGGTGTGCAGCCTTTATCCTACCCCTCCACAAAGGAGGCAAAAATAATAACATCTCTAACTTCTGACCCATAGCCATTCTCTCCCCAAGTTCAAAAATTCTTGAGAAATGCATCTACCTCCAGCTCATGCCTTTCCTTACCAATAACCAACTCCTCACCCCTACACAACATGGGTTCCATCCTGGCCATAGCACAATAACTGCTTTTCTTTCTTTCCTAGACATAGTTAACCACACCCGTGACTCTGGTGAACTTGTATCCACAGTCCTTCCTGACCTCTCCAAGGCTTTTGACAGTCTCCCATACCCACCTCCTAAACCACCTTTCTAACCTTAATCTCTCTCAAAAACACCCTTACCTGGTTCAGCAGCTACCTCTCTAACAGATCCCAGGCCATTAAATAGCCTTCCTTCCTACCCTGACTGTAGTACCCCAGGGATCCATACTTGGCCCAATGCTCTTTAATATATTTATTAATGATTTCCATGCAGCCATTCCTAACACTAAGATGGTACAATATACAGATGACTCAACTTTAGTCTGCTCTGTTTCTAACCTCCCTGAGCTCCAAACAAAAACTCAAATGCCTTCTAAACTACTGAGAACTGGATGCTTCAAAATCACCTCTCTCTGAATGCCAACAAATCTAAAATTCTACTATTCTCTCCCTCAAAATCCCTCCCTCTCGACAAAACCTCTTTCAATATTTTCAGCCATACCAACTCCACTATAGAAGTTGTTCCTTTTGCTAAACTTCTTGGGGTTGCTATTGATGAACAGCTAAAATTCGATACTCATATTCAGCTAAATATTAAGAAAACACATCAGAAAATTGGCATGCTGTACAGAAACTCCCACTTTCTCTCCCCTTCTTCAAGACAGACACTCACCACTACCTACTAACTACCATCACTACTGTACGGTGCTCCCCTACTAACCACCCTATCTTCCTCTATTTCTTCCAAACTGGAAATCTGTTACAATAAAATCATCAAAATTCATCACCAAATCCAAATACTCCACCCACCACTGTATATCTCCTGAATTGGCTATAACTTCCCAACTACCTTGACTACCTCCAATTCACAACAATCCACAAGCTAATTTTTAAACCAAATAAATGCCCAGCACTAACAAACATCTTACCATCATACACCCCACACAGAACTCTAAGATCTGCCCACCAAAATCTAATTTCTGTATACAAACCAAATTGTCCCATTGGTCAGCTTCTCCTATCCTTTTCCTTAGCAAAAAAAAAAAAATGGAATTCTCTCCCTCCTTCTCTAAGAATTTCCGAAAACTTTGAACATTTTAAAACCCAGCTCTGTTCCTACCTCTCCCATAACTGGAAATGCAATTGCACTCTACCCACCTAACCTACTTATTACATGAATGCATTCTTTGTACACAATGCACCTTCCACCTTTATTCTCCCCTTTTCTGGGGATTAATCTTATTTACTGCCTTCTTACAGATGTTAGTTTTTATACCATTCATAGATGATTTACAACCTCTGTACAACTTAAACTCTGTACTATTTGTTTTCTAATCTGTAAGCATGTAAGTATGTAATGTATTTTCTTCTATTTTGCTGTTATACTTTGCTTAGTTTTACTATATAATATTACAATTTGTCTTAATTGGTACTATTTTTACTATGTAATATGGAGCTTTTTTCCCTGGGCCTCTGCTGAAAACGGGCTCCTTGAGCTCAGTGGACCTGCCCGGTCATCAAACTGGAAATAAATAAATAATAAATAAATATACATGACACCAATCCTCTGAATAGTATTCTAGAGATTAGGCCTTATCTACACTCTCCATGGTCAAAAACACAGCCTCAATGGGAGCAGAAAACATCCCATAATGCTTTTTAAGCATTCTAAAACAGGACCTAGCAGACTCACTTGGCACTCTCTTTAGCCATAGCCTGAGAACTGGCTTTGTTCCAGCAGAGTGGCGAACAGCAACATAATCCCCTTGCACAAAGGGGGGCCATCAACAGACCCTGGGAACTATACATTCATAAGTCTAACCAGTCTCATCTACAGGGCCATGGATTGAATCATCATAGACTTTATCAATGAGGACATAGGCAACAGACAAACTCTAGGCCCAACCAAATTTGGCTTCATTAAGAGTAGATCATGCTTATTAAAACTGGTGGACTTCTTTGAGAAAATCACAAAAGCACTGGATGAAGGTAAGACAGTGCATACCACCTATCTTGACCTGGCCAAGGCTTTTGACAAAATCCCCCACTCAGGTATCATTGAAAAACTCTCTCAGTTAAGGATTAACCCTTCTATCACTAGATAGGTAGCCAATTGGCTCCCCAACAGAACACGTACTGTCAAATGTTGGTGAATACACTTCTACCAGTAGACCCATCCACCAGTGGCATACCACAAGGTTCTGTGCTGAGTCCTTTACTGTTCATAATGTACTTCTCTGAAGTCCAGGCTAAATTAGATGGCCTTTGGCTTACAAAATTCTCTGACGATTGCAAATTTTATGCAATCACTGAGTCTCCCAATGATGTTAACATAATACAGGAAGGGCTAACAGAGACAAATGACTAGTGCCAAAGCCACAGTCTAAAACTAAATGCAAAAAAGTACATTATTATTCCCTTTGGCAAAGTAGAATTTCCCACTAACTATAGTGTTGAAAACACTCCCCTGAGCTCAAACCCAGTGGTATGATACCTATGAACACAGGTAGATAGCGACCTGAACTTTGACCACCAAGTTTCCTCTGTGGTAAGGAAAGCATTCTACATTGTGTACCTCATAAGTAAGGGCATGGCATCCAGGTCTAAGGATGTTATTCTCCTACTGTACGTGACCCTCATCAGAACACTAATAGAGTACAATGCTCCTTTAGCAGCTGGAGAGACCACAGAGGTTCTTCACTAAGAAAATACAGGGCCTCCAAGCCATGGTGTATGTGGATAGACTAAAAGCCCCGTCACTGTACTCTGTATTGTATAGACTGCTGAGAGGAGACTTGTGCCTGGCCTACAGGTCAGTCTCTGACCCTGCCCTGATGGATATGCTTCACATACACAAATGTAATGGCACAAGAGTCACTCACTCTAGGGATCTTGACCTAGCCTGTGACTGTAACAGAACATGCTGGAGAGACAAATATGTCTCTCAGAGACTGCCGCTCCTCCTGAATAAACCTCCAACTGATGTGAAGCAGAGCTCCTCACTGACCCTATTCAAGTGCAAGAAGGACAAATGGATGGGAGACCACAAATTCATCCTGGGGGTGGCACTCATGTCCCTCATGGACAGGGGGAGTCGGTGTTGACCATAGAATGGTTCTGCAAAATACATTCACTTAATAAGGACAGATAGAGCAACTTGGGATTAACATGACTATAAGGGCTCTAGGGCCACTAACCTAGCAACCTTCTATGAGCCTATGAACCTTTAGTTGTGGTGAGGTGGAACCATGACTTGTTTATACCTGATGGTGCAGGTGGAATAATGACTAATTTATATATGATGGTGGGGCAGGTAGACATTTGCCTTGTTTATACTTGGTGATGCAGGTGGAACCATGCTTCTTTATATGTGATGGTGGTGGTGAGGTGGAACCATGACTTGTTTATACCTGATGGTGCATGTGGAAGAATGACTAGTTTATATGTGGTGGTGGGGCAGGTAGAACCATGACTTGTTTATACCTGATGGTGCACGTGGGACAATGACTAGTTTATATGTGGTGGTGTGGCAGGTAGAACCATGACTTGTTTATACCTGATGGTGCAGGTGGAACCATGACTAGTTTATACCTGATGGTTCCGGTGGAACCAAGACTAGCTTATATGTCATGGTGGTGCAGGTGGAACAATTACTTGTTTATACCTGATGCTACAGGTGGAATCATGAATAGTTTATATGTGGTGCTATTGTAGGAGAAACCATGACCTGTTTACCATCTTCATGGTGGTCCAAGAAGGTCAGGAACACTCAATAACAGCAAGACCTGTCAATTCTCGGAGAAAATGTCTTGCTGGTCAGATGTAGCCATCTTAATAAAATACTAATCTATTTCATATAACCAAAATCTTCCATATAACAGTGCGCACTAAATAGAAATTGCACATATGTGGTGACAGTTTTACATCTTTCATTATATGTTTACAACGAACTGCATAGTACACAGAACAAGGAAGTTTTCAGGAGTCTGTCTGAGTCTATCTGCAATTATATAAGTCAGCACTAAAAAATTAAAAGCACTACACCCTCACAAACTCCCCTTGAGTACCTTGTTCCCCATTGGCCCTTTTTTTCAATTATAAAGGAATTCCCAATACTATTCTAGCATGCCCAAAGGTCAGTTGTCAATCTCCTCTCCGGTCCAGCTGGTGAATCTGGGAATCTTGAGGCAATGTTACAACTGCCTCATGTACACAGACAACCCTCTCCTCCTCCCAACAAATTCCAACACATGTGAGAGATGCAACCATATAGCCAAACTGGAGGCTAAGCTCTCTCAACTCAGTACTGGCGAAACCTGTCAGGAGGAGAAGGAAACCACACTCACTACAATTCCAGTCTCACATAGACCTACCACGACAGCAAGCCAAACACATAAACACACAAAAACATACTCGGAGGCTCTAAATAAAAATCTGCCTAAGCAGCAGAGACCTCCAAAGCAGACACCCAAGCAACCGCTACCCCAAAACAAAACACGTGCAACACATAGCTCACAAAGCCAGTGTGCCGAACAGTCACAGCCCTTAAGGCTAAACAACACACCTGATACACTTGTAATAGGTGACTCTATCGTCAGGCACACTGACGTCCCGCTCACCAGGCTGAACAAGGAGAAGGTCACGGTGAGCTGCCTGTCGGGCGCTAGGATTCGCCACATAACACAAGCACTCAGGTCACTCCAAGGCAAGTACAAATATGACTCAGTCATTGTCCATGCTGGTGTGAATGACCTGAGACGTACCTCCCTGGACTACATGAAAAGAGACATAGAGGAGCTTTCTGAGCATGTGGCCCAGGCCGGTATGACCCTGACCTTGAGTAGCATCTTACCCTCACCAAGAATGATGCCACAATATGAAGACAAGATGATCAATCTCAACAACTGGCTTAAGTATTGGTGTCACTCAAAGGGGATCCAATGCCTGTCAGCCTGGGATGACATGCTCGACAAGCCACGATGCTTCGCTAGGGACGGCTTGCACCTGTCACCCCTGGGCTTTCGGATATTGGCAAAGGCTCTTGCTACCCCCATAGTGCCTTTTTTAGGCAAGGCTCAAAAGACAAACCCACCTCCATAGGTATCACAAGGGATAATAAACTAAGAGTAATGCTACTCAATGCCAGAAGTCTAAACCTCAAGATGCATGCACTCGAAACTCTCCTTAGCATGGAGAACATCGATATCTGTGCAGTAACAGAAACCTGGTTCAAGGCTCCCGAGAGCACCCCAGCACTACCAGGTTATACCTCATACCATGCTTTTCGGCCCCAAAACTTGGACCGAACCTGAAAAGGAGGGGGAGTGTCAATATTCGTCAAAGATACCCACACCTCCAGGTTGCTGGCACAGCACGAAGCATCAGAGACTATCCATGTGCAACTAACAGTGGGTAAAACTGCCTTCCAGTTTATAGCCTGCTACAGACCACCCTCCCAAACCCAGGAACCCCAGTCGGCCTTCTGAGAACACTGGAAAATATGAAGGTCTCTCCAAACACCATTATATTGGGCGACTTCAACTACCCAAACATAGACTGGGAGCATTACTCTAGCTCCACCACCCTAGCTCAAAGGTTCCTAGAATTTATAAACTCAAATGCTATGGAACAACTTGTTACCACTCCCACAAGAGGGGAAAACATACTGGACCTGATCATCACCAACATGGGGACTCTATGCTCCAGACCAGAAGTGTATCCCTCACTGGTAAGATCAGACCATAAACTAATCTCACTGGATAGTCACATCCCGACCCCACCCCCTGCCCAGAAAACCACAGTGAAAAACTTCTCTAAAGCAAATTTCACACTCCTCAAAACCGAGGTGGAATCCTTCAAAGCCCCCGGGCCTGTGGAAAATACGGCCCAGACCACAGAATCCTTTATAAACGCATTCTATGAACACCTTCAGGAATGCATGGATCATGCAATCCCAAATAAAACCAAGACCCAATCCACCAAAGGCAGACGTCCTGTCTGGTGGACCCCAGCCATAAACAAACTATACAATAGAAGGAGGAAGCTACTACATGATAGAGAAAAATCCCAAAAAGGGAAGGCATCTCTGATCAGTGTTAGCAAAAAACTACGGGCACTCATAAAATTGTCTAAGGCCAGCTTCGAGAGAAAAATTGCACAGGACACTAAGAATAATCACAAGGCTTTCTTTAGTTATGTTAGGAACCTGGGTGGTAATTCCCAGATATGCTCAGAATTAGTCCAAAATGACAAAAAATACACCGAACCCACAGACATTGCCAACATCCTAGCTGACAGGTTCAGCGCAAACTTCTCCCCCCCCACCAAAAGGGCAAATATCTATCCCAGCAGAGTGCTGCCCCCCTGACATCTCAGATGCTCAGGTAAGAGCCACCCTCTCCAAAGCAAAAAACACAGCATCAATGGGACCAGACAGTGTCCCGGGCTGCGTCCTACATGAACTCCAAGAAGAGCTAAACGCAAACATAAAACTACTGTTCAATCTCAGCCTTACCACAGGATATGTACCCAAAAAGTGGCGTACAGCAACAGTGGTCCCTCTCCACAAAGGTGGTGCCTCAACGAATCCTGGAAACTATCGCCCCATAAGCCTGACTAGCTTGGTCTGCAAAGCTATGGAAAGGATCATCATGGACCTCATAAAAAAAGATATTGGGGACCTACAGACACTGGATCCTACCCAGTTCGGCTTTGTTAAGGGCAGATCCTGCCTCTTAAACCTGATTAATTTCTTTGAAACAGTCACCAAGGCCATTGACGAGGGGAAGGTGGTCCACACAGCCTACCTGGACCTCGCAAAAGCCTTCGATACAATACCCCACTCGGGCATTATAGATAAGCTCACCAGCTTAAATATAAACCCCTATGTCACTAGATGGGTTGCAAACTGGCTCAAGGACAGAACCCACATGGTTAGAATTGCTGGAGCCATGTCAGACTCCAAACCAGTTACAAGTGGCGTCCCACAAGGCTCAGTCCTGGGACCTCTCCTGTTCGGTATATATTTCTCGGTGGTACAGGCAAACACGGAAGGACTGTGGCTGACCAAGTTCGCAGATGACTGCAAACTGGGCGCTATAATCGACTCTCCAGCCGACACAAGCATCCTCCAAAAGGGCCTCATAGAAACAGACAACTGGTGCCAGAGCCATGGCCTCAAGCTAAATGCCAAAAAGTGTATAGTCATCCCCTTTGGCAAAAACAAAGTGCCCACAAATTACCACATAGGTGGTAATCCATTAAGTACGGAAGAAGTAATTAGGGACCTGGGGACCCAAGTTGATCGCAATCTCTCATTTGACAACCACATGGCCAAAGTGGTTAGAAAAACATTTTATATAGCCCACCTAATCAAGAAGGGATTCACATCTAGATCAGGGGAGGTCATCGTGCCTCTTTACTCATCCCTCATCAGGCTCATAATTGAGTACAATGCCCCTTTTGGGATGTACCTTACCAGACACCTGCAGCAACTGGAAAGACCCCAAAAGTACCTCACCAAGAGGATCAAAGGGCTCAAACAGATGCCATATGCTGCCTGGTTAAAGAAACTCCAGCTCTATTCAGTGGCATACCGCCTGCTCAGAGGCGATCTGTGCCTGACGTATAAAGCCATGTCCAACCCGGAATTAATGGACATGCTGCACCTCAGAAAATCCAAATCCCATCGAGCTACGTGCTCGAGAGACTTGAACCTCAGCACTGAAATAAATAGGACATGCTGGAGGGACAGATTCATAACCCAGAGGCTCCCTTCACTCTGGAATAAAATCCCAGTCCAGGTTAGGCAGAGTCCCTCATTGACTCTCTTCAAGAGGAATCTTGATGAGTGGATGGGGGATCGTAGGTTTACCCCGGGTATCACTTCTGTGTCACTGTTAGACAGAGGCACAGTATACTAACCTCGAAAAAGGGCATAGCAAAATTAATTTAAAAATGGGTGGCGAAAGCCAAACACACTCTGGCAAGGCTTATAAATGCCCTAGGGCAGATAGCCTAGTATGAACCTATGAACCTAAAAAATGTACATGCTGTGTTATAATTCTTTAACATAGCAAGTAATAGCATCTTGCATTTACAAAGAATAAAGAATTGCATAATAGCAGAAAAGTGTCACACACAAATATATGGCAAACCTCATTTCTTGAGTTTCTTTATGAAATGAGGCCTTCATCTCTAAGCAGGATTTAAGAGTAGTAAAATGTACATAGCTGGTAAGCCTTATTGGTTCTGAATGCTCTGGGATCGTAGGAGTTTTGATTGGCGTTACTTGCTCCTTATTGGAATGAGCAGCCATGATACATGGCAGATGACACAATGAGCTGCTCATACTTGCCACTATATGGTGAAGGCAGGGACAAACTAGATATCAATTTACAGCATTACAGCAGATTTCAAATACATAAACATACCAGCTACTGTTTATGGATAGTCGATGGAAGGTTATTTTAAGGGTTTGCATTTGATATGATAAATGTTCTGTTTCTTTCCTCCTCTGGTACTGCCTATGGTTGAGAAGAGTCCACTTAACTGGTTAACAGATGAAATAAGTGAATAAATAAATGTGGAATTTGATCAAAAGATCAAATGCATACTACTCAATACTATCAGTGATGTACAATATAGCATTCTGCTTGCTGTTATATATGGTTTCTATATTATGACTACAGTTGCTGTAACACTGCATCTGGTACAGTGATAATATTGTGTTACTACATGCAACACTGCAGGTTAGGTGCCTTTAGCGTTGTACTACTTTTGGTATGGTGCTTAGTTTCATTTGTTTTACAGTTTTCAATGAGGACAATTCAGATCTGCTGCTGAGGTTTACTTGGCCCTGTTCTCAGAAGTCTCACTGGGTTTGCATTAATTTTCTTAGCCATTGACATTCACAGGTTGGAACAGTGAATCAGCTTCAGCATCACTTCCCTGCAACTCATTGTTTTGGAACTTGGCCCGTGATGTTATTTCAGCTCAGCCCACATAATGGAAGTCATAATTATTAAAATCTGACCAGAAAGTCTAATTTAATTAATATGTGAACTGGGCAGTGTTGTGCTTTAATGGAAAGATCTCTACTTTACAGCTCTAGAGGTTCAATTATGACTCATTCACTGTCGGTGTGGAGTTGGCATGCTATCCCTATATCTGCATAGGCTTTCCTTAGGTTCACCATTTTTTACAAACAAAACCTTGAGGGTTCACTGGCTTCACTAAAACAACTATATATTGTATTTACCCTTGTTCTTGTGGCCTAGATCTTGCTTAAAAAGGTTTGATGGGCCTTGCAAAAACATGTCAGTTGGATGTCTACATTAAATTGTTTAAATTATATATATATATATATATATATATATATATATATATATATATATATATATATCATGGCCATGGTTGAAAAGAGTCTACAGACTAGTTCACCTTAACCAGTTAACAAATATTAAATAAACTAACTTTATATTAAAACTTGTATTTTGTGTTGTTAGTGCAATCTTCTGTTTCATAAAGTAGTCATGCAGTATAAACTGCAAAAATGATAATAATCAAAAAATGATGCATATAACATAAAAATTTACTTTATGTTCCAATTCTGCAGTACATTTTGAATATTATTCCATCCATAAAAAACATGAATAATTAGCATGACTTCAGTACAGTGTTTGTGTTCTGAATATCAAAGCTCTTCATCCCAGCTAGTCACCCTGTAACTCCTGAGGAATGCTCTGCAGTCAAACATGAACTCAGGCAGTTTCACCTAAGGCTTATCAGAATCAATCCTCTAAAGAATTCTGTTACTTTTACACATTAAGAACTACACCTAAAATCTGCAGTCTAGCTAATATGAGACAGTTGCCACCTTGAACATAAATGACAGCAGCCACAGAGTTTTGTGGTTCAGAACAGAACCAATATTAAAACCTTTGAAAAAAAATCTATACAGTTATGCTTTCTGTACTCCTTGTGTGGTATAGCAATGGAGTACTCTTAAGTGAGCAACAGATCAATTATCCGGTTTGTATACATTTGAATGAAAATGTACACAGAATAAGGACACAGTAAGAAAGAAATATTGTGTTCACCCTAGTTTTCCTTCTCTTGTGGATCATAAGATCATAGGAGGTTACTAGGCTATTGGCCCTGAGGCCCTAAGCCTAGACAAGAGTTTAGCCCATGTTTAGAGCATGGATATAGCACTGATACATGTTAAAGATCACTATGAAGCCACAGTACTAGGAGATGGATACTTATGACAAATGCAGCATGATTTTCATAGCTGAGGTACAACCTGAGGTCACCAACTTCACTCAAGAATATTTCAGAGGAGATAAGGATTGTGGCACATTAAGCAAGGTAAAGGCTACATGGGCAGTAACAACAGTTCATGATGTTCCTCTCCTCAAGTACCAAGCAACAACAAAACTTGCATATTCTCAGTACTCACATGACTCAGATGGTATGAGCAGGTTTGGGAATTCACTTTCCCTTCTTTATTTAAACCTACTTTGCAAAGAACAGTGCTAAAATAACAGTACTAGTACATGGTGGGTGATGGGAGTTAAGGTGGGCCCTTATACTTTACTCTTAAAGGTCAAACAGTGCCAGACTTGAATAAATCCTGTCTTAGGATTCTTCATGCTATATATTATTCTTGTGTTATACACTAGTGCTAAAAATAGTTCCAGAAAAAAAATATTTCTGTGTCCAAATGGAGTCCCTGTAGTAGTGAAAAAATGCAATATTATTGATGAAAGATGCTGCCAGCAGGAAAGTACAAGAAAATGAATTTACCATCATTACATATTTATTTGCAATCCTGTTTGATTCTCGGCTGGAGTGCCTTCTGTGTGGAGTCTGCATGTCCTCCCCGCGGTCGCGTGGCCTCCGAAAGACATGAGTGAATGGGTGTGCCTTCGCTGAAGGTTGGGCGTCGGGCTGGCAACTTGGCACCATAAAAATCGACCACCAATCATTAGCGGACCGGAGTTTCACTGTGGCGACCCCTAACCAGGAAAAGCTGAAAAGACAAACAACAACAACATATTTATTTGCAAGCTTAAAACTTGTATAAAAAAAAAAAAAAAACACACACACCTTGGTTTATATGCCATATGGATTTGTGTTACTCCACTTCTGCTCCTTCCAATTAAAAAAAAAAAAAAAGTTCAAATAAGAAAAAACAGCTTAATAACTGCAATATTTCTAAATGACAGTATCTGTAGTATAAATTCCAGTTTGTTAGTGTACTGCAGATGTGCAGAAATGTCTTCAAACATATGCATGAGCAGTATGCAAAATGTTTCAGAGGACACAGATACACGTCAGTGAGTTCCTACAATTATCAGTCTTATTTAGGAAAGGCTAAAATATGTTTAGTAAGTTAATGCTATACTACTAATATTCACAATACCCAGTAGGTTATTCTTTTTAGTCATACTTTACCACTCTGTCATCACTGTCATGGACAAACTGAACCAGTCAAAAGTAAGTTATGTATCATGAATCATGGACGGTGCAGTGGTGCAGTGGTAGCTTTGTCACCTCACAGCAAGAGGTTCTCTCTGGTTCAATTCTCGGCTGGAGTGCCTTCGTGCAGAGTCTGCATGTCCTCCCTGTGCTCATGTGGGTGTTCTCTAGGTACTCAGTTTTCCTCCTACATTACAAAGACATACATCTAAAGCATTTCTCCCCAGGCCTCCACTGAAAATTGGCTTCGTTCCAAGTCAGACTTTCCCAGTAAACAAATGTTAAATAAATAAAATAAAATCCATGAATTGGGAAGAAGGAAGGTTTGCATCACCTATGGACTGGGGTGAATTAAGAGTTGTATTACTCATGGATTGGTGGTAAAGCGAGTCCTGCGTCACTCATGGATTGGGGTGAGGTATGTCTTTCATCACCCATGGATTGGGAGTGAGGTAAGTGCTACACCATCCATGGATTGGAGATAAGGTAAGTGCTACGTCATCCACAGATTGGGGTGAAGTAAGTCCTGTATCACTCATGGATTGGGGGTGAATTATGTCTTTCATCACGATGGACTGGGAGTGTGGTAATACACCATCCATGAACAAGGATGAAGTTAGTCCTGCATCACTCATAGATTGGGGATGAGGTAAGTGCTACACCATCCATTGATTAGGGTGAAGTTAGTCTTGCATCACCCATAGATTGGGATGAGATGAGTGCTAAACCATCCATGACTTGAGAGTTAAATAAGTCCTGCATCACCCATGGTTTGGGGTGAGGTACATGTTAAACCATCCATGGATGGGGTAAAGTAAATCCTACTTCGCTCATGGATTTGGGGGCCTGGTAAGTGCTAAACCATCCATGGATTAGGGTTAAATAAGCCCTGCATAACCCATGGATTGGGGGGAGGTATGGAATGAATCTTCAGTGGGTTGGGGATAAGTTAAGTCCTGCACCACTCATGGACTGGGGTGAAGTAAGTGGGAATAATTAAGTCCTGCCTCACTAATGGATTGGGGGTGTATTAAGTGTTAAATTATCCATGGATTGGGGTGAAGTAAGTCCTGCATCTCTCATGGGTTGTGGGTGCACTACATTCTGTATCACTGATGCACTGAGGGTGAGGTAAGTGCTGCATCACCCACGGATTGCAGTAAGGGATGTGCCACATCAAACATGGATTGGAGGTAAGGTATTTGCTACATCACCTATGTAATTGCAAAGACATTCATGTGCACTCCACACACATGTGGTCACAATTTCTCTCTCGCATGTACGCACATACACATGCACACACACACACACACACACACACACACACACACACACACACACACACACACACACACACACACACACACACACACACATACACTCTGCAAGCATGATTATATGTTAATTGTATAGGAGTAGTAAAATCTGACAGGAGGCTAAGAGCTGCGGTAAAATTTACTTTGTCCTTGGATTGGAGTTGAAGTAGGTCCTGCATCACCCATGAACTGGGGTGAGATAAATGCCTAATCACCCATAGATTGAGAAAGAGGTAAGTGCTGCCTCACCTATGGATTACAGGTGAAGTAAGACCTGCATCACCCATGAATTAGGATGAGGTAACTACTGCATCAATCTTGGTTTGGGGTGTGGTAAGTGCTGAATCATCCATGGATTGGGGATGTGGCAATGTTGAATTATTCATGGATTGTGGGTGAGATAAGTGATGTATCACTCATAAAGGGACAATGAGGTAATTATTGCATCACTACAAGATTAGGAGTGACATAACTCCTGCATGTAAGGTAGGCCCTACATCACCCATGGATTATGGGCGAGTAAGTCCTGCATCAACCACAGGTTAAGGGTGAGGTAAGTAATACATCACTTATGTATTGGTGGTGAGGTAAGTCCTGCATCATCCATGTTTTGCGAGTGATTTTAGTGCTGAATCCCCCATGGATTGAGAGTGAGTTAAATCTTGAATCACCCATATATTGGAGTCAGATATGTGCTGCATCAGCCACAGATTGGGGTGATGTAAGTACTGTATAAGGCATGGACTGTGGTGCAGTAAGAACTGCATCTCTCATGCACTGGGAGTGAGGTAAGTACTGCTTCACTCTTGGACTGGGGTGCGGTAAGTGATGGATCAGCCATGGACTGGCAATGAGGTAAATCTTGCATCAGTCATCAGATTGGAGGGGTGAAATAACTGCTGCATCATCCATGCACTGGGGTAAGGTAAATCCTGTATCCCACATGGATTAGAGTGAGGTAAGTCCTGCATTAACCATAGATTAGGAGTGAGGTAAGTCCTACATTACTTATTGATTGGTTGTGAGGTAAGTCTTACTTCACCCATGGATTGGGAGATAGGTAAGTTCTGATTCACCCACAGACTGGAAGTGAGATAAGTGCTGAATCACCCAAGGATTGGGGATGAGGTAAGTGCTGAATCACCCATGGATTAGGGATGAGATAAGAGCTGCATAACCTTTGGATTTAGGGTGATGTATGTGCTGTATTACCTATGAATTGGGGGCAAGTGTTACTGTATCATAACATGGACCATGAAAAACAGCAATTAAGCAGCCAAGTCTTTTTTGTGCATACTTTTGGAACAGCTCACAGGAAAAAGGCCAGAATGCAAAAATAATAGCAAAGTATGTTGGAAAGCAAAGTAAATAAATAAACAAAAGCAACAGTAATAGCAGACATAAAGTAAACTGGAAGAAATTCTAGCCACCACTGACCAAAAATTAAGCTGTCTGACAAAGCTGCACCTATAAAACTGATGGCATTTTCATTTGCTGATGGATAAATATTTATGCTGCAGTTCTCATTGTATTTGTTCCAGATATTGATTTTTTTCATCTTTATTCAAACTGATTCTGCTAAATGGAAGCTATTAATTCCTACCTCCATCATTTTCAAACCAATGATTACATTTTTGTCCAGAAATTTTACTTATATTAAGAAGTTCAGGAGCAAACTAAAGCCAACAGCTGTCAGGGGCTGTGTTAGTAGGATTTTTGGAAATGTATACCATCTTTTAATGCTAATTTCTGGCATGTTGCCCCCCCCCCCAATACATGTGTGCATGTGCACTGGTATACACACACACACACACACACACACACACACACACACACACACACACACACACACACACACACACACACACACACACACACACACAAACACATACTCAAACTAACAGACAGCTCATTTTTCTGAGTAGTACACCTTTTCAATGACAAAGAAAAAACAAAAGACAAAACAAAGCAAAAAAAACAACATTCTGATATTGCAGGCTTAAGCAATTTAATCAACCACCATTAAGGAAGAAAGCCACTGAATAAAAGCAGTAATTTATAACATCAAACATGTATTTATGCCAGGACTGTTTTAAATTTAGACTGTATTGCACCTGCTTGCACAAGAGTCACAGGTACCGTCCTGCTGAAATGTCAGCACTCATAACCCCGAGTTCCAATAATGAAGAAACAGACTGAAAATCTAGGAGAAGAGTGAATTTCAAACATTGCTCTTTTCCTTTAAACTTTTGTTTTTGCAAGGGGTAAGTCCCCCACCCCAAACTATACCAACTCTGAGATTGCCATACCTTGGAGAAAAGGGAATATACCAGGAAATGACCATCTCAGACTTGGTATACTTAAGCCCATTTTTTTTAAGTCATTCAATTTCTGTTTTTGGACTCACTTTAGAGGGTCTTGACATTTCAAATCATTACCATTTTTAGTTACCTAGACCACCTCAACTGGCTCTTCTCAAATTGAAGGAGCATCATTTATTCTCTGAGATCCTCCCAGATTACCAAGCTTCTCACTTTATCATGGTGAATGAGTTCAGTAAACTTGTCAATAAACCTCATTGCATCACTTATAGCCATAATCTCATCTTTTCAGTCATTATCAAAGCGTCATGACCCAATTGAGGGTGGGGATTTAAACTAGCTGAAAAACCAGCAGTTTTATCATATGATGTAGTCCTCAGTTCACCATAACAGTTTGGTATGACACCTGTAGTATTGCAGCCATCTGCATCCCAGACTCCTTATTCCTTCTAACCTCACTTGCAAACAACATTCCGATATACTTAAATTCCTCCACCAAAGGCAGTGGGAAATCCTATTTTCTCAGTGAGAACCATAACCTGTAATTTGGAGGAGCTGATTTTCATCTCAACTGATTCATTCTCAGTAGTGTACCATTCCTGTGCATGGTGGAATCACATTCACCTGAGACCATAAGGACAGCACTGCCTGCAAACAGCAAAGATGCAACCATTATAGGTTATTGTACAGACCTTAGTAGTGCATTGCTACTAAACCACAAAAATGAAAAAAAATTGGATGGCGCAGTGGTGCAGCGTTAGCATTGCCGCCTCACAGCAAGAGTTCTCCAGTTCGATTCTCGGCTGGAGTGCCTTCTGTGCGGAGTCGCATGCCCTACCTGCATTTATGTGAGTTTCCTCTGGGTGCTCTGGTTTCCTCCCACCTCACAAAGACATGCACTGAAAATTGGCCTTGTTTCAAGCTGGACTTTCCTGGTAAACAAATGTTAAATAAATAAAATAAATTAATAAAACCCAGCAATACCCAGTGCTTCAACATTTCCAGTTTTATCTCATTCACTCGTACAATCATGCCACAGCACACTTGTTTAATTACCATTATGATCTCTTCTACAGAAATTGGCTCAATCCATCCAGTTGCTTGTGGCACTGCCTCTTCAAAGAAAAGTATGTCTTCTGAGTTCAATAGCTTGTCAAAATGCTCTGTTCACCTCCTTCAATGTCTCAGTTAAAGGGCAGAATTTCTGTGCTCCTGTTGAGAATTTCCTGGCCTGTCCTCCTCCCTCACTCTTGAGCTACCAGATGATATTCTAGAACTTCTTTGAAGCTACCTAAAAATTTCTTTGTGATCTCACCAGATATCTCCCAAACCCAGGCCTTCTCTTTTGGCCATTTCCACTATTACTGCCTTCATTACCTGTCAGTGTCGAGTAGTCAGGTCAGGTCAGGATCCACCCACTACTGGTTTTCGTCATCACTGGCTGCAACCACTGTGTCCAAAGGCTGCTGCCATAACAAGCACTAAACACCTTCTGGATATATATATCCTTGCCTCTGCCTTAGTTACTGAGGTGCTGTAGATGGTCCATTGGGACTCCATGACCTTGACTTCCCTAGGTATATGGAAAACGTTCTTCTGGAGGTTAGACTTGAACTTGTCCAATACAAAGGAATCTGCTAGAACATTCAGGGACATTCTCACTACACTTCAGGGTATTTCACATCTGCCCAGCCACCACCATCACTGCTTGACCCAACACAAAACTAAATGGTGATTAGTTAACAGTTTAACTCCATTCTTGACTGAAGTATCTAGAGCATACAGACTTATGTTTTAAAAAATGACTACTAAGTTAATAGCAGCCTTGTGTTTAAACATGAACATTTTTATGGAAGGTCATATATAGCAAAGAAATCAATCAAGAAATATCCACTCAGATATAGAACAGATAAGATATTCCTGTTAATCATGCTCTTCAGGTAACTCCTTCATACCCATGTGAACACATTCCCCACAGTGCCCCTCTCAGGGTTCAGCTGAGAGAGACAGAGAATGAGAGAGACTACCCCTGATCAAAAAATCTTGTTCCAGAGACAATTTTGTCTACTGGAGTGAAAGCAGATATACCTAGTTGGTAATCTGCAAACCCCTACATAAGATTTGTTTGCTTCCGTAACAGAGAGGTGACATTTCATGTTCCCTTCCCCAGGGCAGAGGCAACATTCCATGATTCAAAAGCCATTTTCCATTGTCAGAGTCTAGTTCATCCTAATTTGTCTCTCTCCTGACTACCACCCATTTGGAAATGCACCCAACCACTTCTTGATTTGGGTTGGCAGTCCCCATGGTAGCTCATTGTATCTTGCCCGGGATGTTTCCAACCAGACTAAATGGTCACAAGACACCTGTCAGAAATGACCAATGAGAAGGCTGGTTACAGGGCTGAGTCTCAGGATTCTTGTTCCATGCCACATTCTCTTATTCTTTAAACTAAAATACACAGAGGCCGCATTATTAGATTGTTCTTTATCTGACCACTTGTCTTATATCAGATTGCAGAGGGTGACCTTAGCAGTATAAAGCTCCTGAAAACATAGCTTTTTGGATAACAGAGGCATAACCCCCCCCCCCCAACAAGTACATTTTTACGTTAAACAGTTAAGAAAAATGTTGCTCTTAAGACTGTTTATAGTGAAATAGTTTCACTGATGACAAAGGAGGATGTTACTTCATACAGAAGTATGATGTTATTATATATGATAGAAAGAGAAAAAGAGAGAGAAGTCTGTTTACATATTGTGGACAGGGAAGGTTTTACTTAAACTGACAACCAAATATTTAGCTATCTTTTTGCATGGCTCATAAATTCAGTTTTCAGAATACAGAAGTACATCTGCAGATTGGGACTAGCTGTGGATAAGGAGCTACTTCACTCTGTGTACTGTTCACATAAGCGACACAAAACTGAGGCACACCAGCACATGAACCCTGGATGCTAAATGTGGTGTCCTAGCTGGTGCTCTCATGTCACTTGGTGAAAAATTTAAAGAGCAGGCAGTGAGTCTTGCATGGCTTGGAGTATTTTTGTTTTTCTTACTTGACATTTAGTTATTTAGTACTGGCTATTGTAAAAAAAAAAAAAAAAAAGCTAAGGAGACACATACTATCTTGTATTTGCAAAGCACACACCCTGTGTGCATTAAGTAACATGTACATGTGACTGCAAAATTCTCTGCATTCATGCAGAGAAGGATTTCTGAGGTGCTCCATCTTCCCTACTTCCCAGCCAATCAGCTGCCTATTATTTCAGAAGCAGATATCTGTTGGTGAATAGGTTCATGCAGTTTGTGATAGGAGAGAAGGACAAATGGGACTCAGGAAAAACAAATGTTTATTCTAATGCAGTTAGTACCATTTTTGACTGTGCTGTAATTATAGCTTGTCTGTCTCTAAGACTCCATAGATTAAACTGATGGCACCAGCTATACTAGTTATATTACTATGTTAAGTTGTTGCTAAACTAACCTAGATTCTTTCTGCCCTTTTTCTTATCCCTTTCTCTCCCTAGTCTCTAACTTTCCTATGCTTGTTTCTCATTGCAGACTCTGATACTTTTCAACTTCTTTCTGTCTTTATTAATAATACTCTGGGATCCTTTCTCTGCTGTCTACAATAGTCATGACCTATTATATGAATGTCTTAAGTCTGCTATATACAAATATTTGCTCAATTAATATGCTATGAGTAATTCCATATATATGATAGCACTTCACTGTAATAAGCCAGAAGTGATTGTCTTACTTCAGTTAGACCTACACACTCCCCAGCAAAAAAAAAAAAAAAAAAAAAACATACAAAAAAATAAAACAAAACAAAAAAATAAAGAAAGCAAGCAAACAAACAAACAAACAAAAAAGAGAGTTCCTTCTGCTGAAACACCAACCAGGTGGCTAGATGCATGACACGTCCAGCCCTACCCATTCAGGTCTCATTTCTGTGCACTGCCTCTAACCTTCCTTTAGCATATTTTCTTAAAAAAAAAAACATTTCTTCTTTTAATCTTTAGCAAACTGTTTTTGTACAGTTTATACTGCCTGCATGGAAATCTTTGGACCTCATGTTTTAGTTTAAAAAATCAAAACAAAACATTTCTTCTTTTAAACTGTAGTAAACTGTTTACAGTTGCTACAGTTTATACCTGCCTGGATGAAACACTTCAGTGCTCATGTTTTAGTTCAAAAAAAAAAAAAAAATATATATATATATATATATATATATATATATATATATATATGTATATATATATAGGTCTACCTGACAACGTCGACAGCTTAGAATGCCGACATTGAGAACACCGACGCCAGAAGATCGACAACTGAGAAGACTGACGGATGAAAACACCGATGCTGAGAACACCGACATGGGAAAAGGCTGTGTAAGTATGCGGTAGTGACGGACGTTAGGGTGCGAGTAAGGTAAGTGTGCGATATTGATGGTCTGTAGGGATAGGGGTGGGTTAAGTGAGTTAGGGTTAGGGCGCGGGTTAGGTAAGTGTGCGGTAGTGATAGTCTTTGGGTTAGGGGCGGGTTAAGTGAGTTAGGGTTAGGGCGCGGGTTAGGTGAGTGTGCAATAGTGACAGTCTTTGGGTTAGGGGTGGGTTAAGTGAGTTAGGGAGCGGGTTAGGTAACTGTGCGGTAGTGATAGTCTTTGGGTTAGGGGCGGGTTAAGTGATTTAGGGTTAGGGCGCGGGTTAGGTGAGTGTGCGATAGTGACGGACCTTAGGGTTAGGGTTTGGGTTATGGTTGTAGATAGTTGTGTATGTGAGGTTTAGTGTGGGTTTGTAAGGATTTTGGTGTGCTTGTGTTGTGTGTGTGCTTTTTGGACAGGGGATTTGTTTTGTTTGTTGATTGTCGGTATTATGGTGTGTCGGGCATGTGAGGTTTCGTGTTTGTGAACTGTCTGTGATTTCGTTGTCGGTGTTGTGATGTGTCAGTGTTGTCAGTTAGACCCATATATATATATATATATATATATATATATATATATATATATATATATATATATATATATATATATATTTATATATATTTATTTATTTAAACCATAGCAAACTGCTTGCTGCAAATGTAGCAAACATTTGCTACAATTTATAACCCTGCCTGCACAGAGCGCTACAATGCTCAGGTTTTACTTAAAAAAAAAAAAAAAAAAAAAAGATTATTTTTTTTACTTTTAAACTGTAGCAAACTGTTTGCAACAATGTAGCAAGCGGTTGCTACTGTTTAGACCACAGTTTGACTGCAAATGCAATACCGGCCTTTAAAAGACAGTATTACATTAAAGAACAGTCAGGATCAGCTCATCGCACCCACCAACACTTTGCACCCAGGAAAGTTGCCCCTCTCACCCTGCCCTAGCTATGCTATTGTAAAAAAGTACTTCTTCATCCAAGCCAAATGCTCCTGATTTAGCACAGGACATGTCACTACACCTATCTCTTTTCCTTTCACATGATTCACTGAAGACTGACCCACTTTAGAAACTAATGTACATACTTTACATTACACTTTACCTGATTATACATTGCACTGTGCTAGTTCACTAGAATGTGTATACACATTTTTCCATGTAATTAGTTTGAACTACTCTGTTATTGCTTACATTTCTGTATTTTATATTTTTGAAATGTTTCATATTTCAGCCGGATTGTGCTTGAAATTGCTCAATACTGATCAGTGCACTACTTGTCTAAATATAAATGCAATATAAAATGTTTAGCTTTCTTTCTGTTGGACATATGTTGATTTTCTTTGCTCTCTTATTAGTGCTTTTGTCATTTTAAGTGTATTTTTCATTTAAGCTGCTTATTTGTACTCAATAATAAATGAATTCAGTTTTCTACTTCATTGTATTGAATGTTCATTGTGTTACATACACATACCTTGTTTTGTGCTTTGATACCCTGGTCATAGCTGAAAAGGGAGCTTGGAGTAGCCCATTCTCCTGGTTAACAAACACAGATAGATAGTTAGATAGATAGATAGATAGATAGATAGATAGATAGATAGATAGATAGATAGACGAATAGATAGACAGATAGATAGACGGATAGATAAATAAATAAAAATACTCCATAGTGATGTGATGTTCACATCAGCCACATATGGGGTAAATGTAAGGACAAAAACAGAAACAAACAAGCCAACTGAGTGGATAAAGACCTTTGGGTATATGCCCTGGAGGGGGACCAAGGGAAGTGGTGGCAGCAGGGGCCAAGGCTGGTGTGTGTGTGTGTGTGTGTGTGTGTGTGTGTGTGTGTGTGTGTGTGTGTGTGTGTGTGTGTGTATATATATATATATATATATATATGGGTCCATATGACTACATCGACAAGTCATAACATCGACATTCAGTACACCGTCACAAAATCACCGACAGATTAAATAACCGAAATCCCACTTCACCGACATTCACAAGTTCGACAACAAAGCAGTCAGGTAGGTGAAGTGTGCGTTAGTGTCGGAGCTTGGGCTAGGGGTGGGTAAGTGAGTTAGGGTTAGGGTGCAGGTAGGTGAAGTGTGCGTTAGTGTCGGAGCTTGGGCTAGGGGTGGATAAGTGAGTTAGGGTTAGGGTGCAGGTAGGTGAAGTGTGCATTAGTGTCGGAGCTTGGGCTAGGGGTGGGTAAGTGAGTTAGGGTTAGGGTGCAGGTAGGTGAAGTGTGCGATAGTGTCGGACCTTAGGGTTAGGGTTTGGGTCAGGGCTAGTGTGTATGCTATGTAGTGTAGTGTGTTGAAGTAGACCCGGTTTAGTACGTGTAGGAGTTTTGTGCAGTGGTTAGGGGCATTTACTTAGTGACTGCTTCGTTGTCGAACTTGTGAATGTCGGTGAAGTAGGATTTCGGTTATTTAATCGGTCGGTGATTTCGTGTCGGTGTACTGACTGTCGATGTTATGACTTGTTGATGTAGTCATATGGATCCATATATATATATATATATATATATATATATATAAATGCAGAGAGAGAGCACGAGCATGACGAGTATCAGTGAGCTAATTATAGCAGCCCTCCCTTGTGGGGCCCTTAGGTTACTAGTTTAGATGGCCCACTGAAGTGGTGGAGCTGCATATAAGTAGGATGATTCTCAGAAAGCCATGTCCCTAACAACCCTCATAGCTGCCTGGGATTGTAGCCCTTCTAGACATTTCTTGCATCCATGCTATTACGACACAGTACAGGTGAATAAATGAGTTTAAGTCCTATTGGAGGAGGGTTGATGATCATGAAGCATAATAACAGAAAGCACTCAGGAAAAAAAAAGAAATAATACAGTCTTGTAAATTTTTAGTACTTCTTGGCACTGAACTAATCTAGACTCTAAACCATGTAGAGGGGTATTAGGCTCAGTGCTTGCAGGAAAATGTACAGTCATGTTAATATATTCTCCATGTATATAGTTTTGAATAAGAGGATTACTGATGCAGCATAATTCCTTACATATGAGAATTTGTTGTGGGCAGATTTTCACCCCCCCCCCCAAATTCCAGAGATGTTGAGTATCATCAGTGTGATGCTGGTCTCCTTTCCACACTAAGCAAGTCAGCGTTATGCTTGATAGAAAGCAGCTCATACCTTCTTCTATCATTCTTTTTGAGTAAAATGTCACCAACAAGTTTGCCCAAAAGTCTTGTGAAGGTAACCAGCACTTAATCATGCTAGGCCTTATTTAAGCCTCTAAAAGAATCTAATAAAATAGCTTGTTTTAGTTGATAGAGCTTAAGATGATTAGGGAGTTCAACACAGTTTAACTGATGAGAGCTTGCAGTGATGAGTATATAAGGGTTAGTTGGATGGGAATTTAGCTTTTTTATTATAAGCTTGTTCCAGTATGCAAAGTTGCAGGTCTTGAAGGGTTGGGGAAAGTGGAAGCAACACAGAGAAAGATGGGAAAAAAATGAAACAGTTGCAATATGTTTTCTAGTGAACTCCTTAAGCTATGTTTTGGTTTGGTTTGGTAGAGCAAACTAATTTTTTATGTTTTTTTTTTTTTTGTGATTTGTTGGATGTGGAGGCCAAATTTCATATTTATGATTTATGGTTTTCCTAGCAGTTTAGTATGATTAGCCTGTCCAATGGAGTTTGCATTAGAAGAGGTGAGAGGGATGATGGTTACAAAATTTCCGTGGGCTTTGGAGAGTGAACAACATCAGTTTAGTTATTTGGGGGTAAGAACAAGGATAAGCTATGATTCTTACATAGTCTTTTTCTCAAGTTTTCATCTACTAACTCATTCATCACATCCATGAAAAAAATATGTGAATAACATTCAAACAGTAAATGAAGCATGTTACTCAGAGGGCCACACCCCACATATCCCCATGGAGAGGGCTTCACTCCACTGCACCATCTTACCTAATATAATCAGATCTAAAATTGCTACACCTTAGGGGAACTAAAGATTTTCCCCTCAGAGTACAGTTTTGATGACCTTTACATTTGTGCAGCTTGTCTGCACATAGCTTGCCTGACCTTTCTTCCTTGACGACTGCATTATTCAATGAATTTATTCTTTCTTGAGTGGTTCTGGAGATTTATCATTCAGTCATTCATTTTCTGATACCTACTTCTTCCTATTCAGGGTTTACAAAGTAGCAAAGCCTATCATGGACATAAGCTAGGAAACAAGTCTCGTATGGCATGATGGAATGGCAGTCCATTGTAGGACAAACAGACAGAGAGACACACACACACACTCACACACACACACACACACACACACACACACACACACATGCATGCACATACACACACACACACACACACACACACACACACACACACACACACACACACACACACACACACACACACACACACACACACACGTGCCCACATGCACAAACACAGACATAGACTTACACACAGACATGCATGTATGCGCGCGTGCGTGCGCATACACACACACACAACTATAGACAATTTAGCCTATCACCAGTACACCTACTGTCATGTCTTTGGATCATGTGAAAATGCACATAGATAGAGGGATACCAGTGAGCCCAAAAGTCTCACAAAACAATTACCTACAGGAGAGTAGCCAGCAAGTTATATTTGGTTCTTATATTCTCATATTGTTGATCTTGACCATATGTCAAATTCAAATTAATAATGTAGACAACTCTCCCTTACACATTCATGAATTAATTCATCATTTCAGGTTTTGTCCCATAAAAATATATAACTGGGTTATTTTTCAAATGAGTAAGTTTATCTCTAAGCAAGATAAGTGCTGCTCTTTGTTGTAGGCATGAAGTAAGGCAGCTGGATGCATACTTTAGCCTCTGTTAAGACATACTGTTTCTGAGACTTAATAAGACAAAATGTAATCAACTGAATACACATGTTTGGATACCACCGTAATTTCTTCCTGCTATTGAGTCATTTGATGGCTTCTAATCAGAACCATCAGACTTATACAAATGAATTCCGTTGCTGTTAAGAGGGTTTTGATTTAATACTTAAGCTGAAGCCAGCCATTTCAGTGTGTTAAAATCAGATAGCTAGCTGTAACTCAAATAAGTTTGCATACATACACCTCATTGACTGTGATTTAGGCGTAGATATTTATGTACAAACACCTTTGATTATATGCAGAACTTGAGAATTACATGAAAGCTTTTACTATATTTGTTAACCATGACATCGCACAAGGTAAAAGTGTGTTGTTTATGGGTGACCAGGAGCACTGTTTTCCTTGATTATTTGCTTGTTTGTTAACCAGATAACTCATTTGACATAAGTGCCTTTTCTAAGGGTGATGCAGAAACACTGGTTTATTTTCCGGTTTATTTATTTGTTAATTACATACATTTATTAGGTGCGTGTGCCTCTTGTTTATAAGTGACTTGTGAGCAATGTTTGGTTGTGCGTTGCAGAGCTGGCGAACGAAGACTAAGGGAATCAAACCCCAGGAGCACATAATACAGCTTATTAGCAGCTCAGCCCTAATCATCCATGTTAAACTGCCAGGCAGTTGCTCTAATACAGATTCTATGTTAGTTGCAGCATTTAATAACAGCTATTCACAATAGATCTGTTCCAGTGTCAGGGATTCTGTGCTCCCTTACAGTGATTTAGTATGAATAACTCATGTACAAGCATCTGTAGAGTTAATGTTGAAGTGCTAAATGTAAGCAGCCCTGCTACAGGACTTAAGCTCAAACACACACACACACACACACACACACACACACACACACACTGAGACAGCTTACACTGACTTCAACATGTGTTCTTAAATATGAAAACCTATTAACACTGCTGGTTTATCAGGCTGCTTGAGCGGCAGTTTGATCATTTGCATTCATAATTTATGGAGAACATTTTTAAACATATTTGATTAAATTATGCTAGTTACAGCTTGGTTAAAATACACCCCTCCTACAAGTCTGCAGTGTTAATATTCAGGCCTATGCATCCTAGAGAAGCTCAGAGTCTGAATGAGAGTGTGCATGTGGGTTTAGTAGTCTGTATCATCTTTATAGTTCTTCCAGAGCTTAATGCAATCATTTGGATTACATTTAATTGCACAACTTCTAAATTCTTGAATTAAATTAGTCACAGACATAATTTCTGCTGAGGCACCTAAAGTGCTTACTGTTGATTGATTACTTTCCTGAGTATATCAGGCTGCATGGTTTCTTACCAGTACTCATCTAACAGATTTTAATACAGATAATGCCTTCCCTATGCAACTGCCATCTATCCATTGACAGGTTTCCTTAGGCATTATTGACACATATGGTAATTAGCTGAGCACATCTAGTCTGAATCATTTAATTACAATTTATATTTTGCTCTGTCAATGGTTTGTTGAGTCAGTGCTGTATATAGCCTGTTAATAGTATGTTTGAAAATTTATTCACGACTGTTTTATTTTCATACAGTAATTATATACTATATTTTATTTATCTTGTGGTCTAAGCTTACTATTTGTATCTCTACTGAAAATGAGCACTGCCCAGTTAGTCAAGCCCCAGTCAACAAAAGATAAGGTCTATTTTAGCAATGTAGTATTCAGCAATAAATTAAACACTGTTCCTGCTTACTAAACCGCTCAAGTCTATAATTTTTGATGTTACTGGTAGTAACATGGCTGGGTGTATTTTAAAGGAGACTTTGACTGCAAAACTCCCCATGAATACTACTTTGGCTCTAGAGATTCTGGGATTGCTCTATCTCTAAACAAGGGAAGAGTATGTAGTCACCGCTCCCAGGCTAAGCCTGAGAAAGGTCCATGGAGATCAGTACTCTACCCTGGAAAAAAATACAAATAAATAAATACTCATTGTGGTTCCATTCTGGATTCTCATAGATATTTAGTCTTGTTTTGCAGCATTCAGACTTGCTCACATTTGAGTCGTCAATAATCGGTTAGTGATATAAGATCAAATATCTTATTCTTTATTCATTTACCTACTGGTTTTACTTTTGACTATCATATGCATTTTTTGGTTAACAGCATGATCTTTTGTGAGTGCTTGAAGATGTAGTGTGGGGCTTCTGGTACAGCCCTTGATTGCCTTGCCTACTGTCTCTTAGGTCACTCAGACAGTGATACATTCTTCCTCTACATGGATTGTTAGTTGTAGGGGGCTACAAACCTCCATATATACAGCAAATTGCTGATCAGTTTAAATGGAGAAGTTTACAGTACTGTGAAATGGAAACTCATTTGTACCTCCCCCTGCCTAAGGACTCATCAGATTAGCTGAATACAGTTCAGCATCATCTGGACAATATGTTGACTTGGATGAGTGCAAACAGGCTCAGCTTCAACCTTTATAAGACTGATGTCATGGCCTTTCACACTTCTTTAAGCCCTTCCACAGCTCCTGTCCTGGTAACCCTTATTTATATGGAGGGCATAAACTGGGGTTTATATTATTTTTTTTTCTCCCACATAGCTGACTATCAGCGCATCCTGGTGTCTCTGTCCTTTGTTGGATTCTAAACTCCCCCTAGACTTGCTGCACCAGGGTCTGGGCTGACATGGATCTTTAGAGTATCATGGGGCTATTTGTCGGGTTCATATGAAAACAGCGAACCCTAATTATACCCCCCAAAAACCAGTAAACAACTAAATGCACATATGCACGTAACCCAACCATACAGCTAACGAAAATAAAAAGCAGTAAACATTTTAAAACATATGCATTTACCTTAACCCGCACCCTAATCCTAAGGTCAGTAACTCTTGCACATTTACATAAATAGTTCCAAACACATACACACTTACCTTAACCCTAATCCTACCCCCCAAAACAAAAGTAAACAGCTGAAAACACATACACACGTAACTCAACCATACATCTAACACAAAATAAAAAACAGTAAACACTTTCATACATATGCACTTACCTTAACCCGCACCCTAACCCTAAGGTCAGTAACTGATGCACAATCCCGCTCAGGAGCTATACTGGACAAGGGATCACACTACACTTCAGAACAGGCAAAGCAGTGAAGCGGTCAAGCGACTTCTTTCTCAGGGAAAGAATTCGCTGAACAGCCGCTTCGCTGTTTTGCCTGTTCGCCCTGCATGTGTCGACGAAAACGTATTCGACAAAATGCGTTTTCATCATTCTAATAGGAACCCTATTTGTCATTATGCTGCTAATAAGATATCTTATTAGCAACATAATAAGATATCTTATTGTTTTGACCTACCCTCAATCCCCCTCCTCTCTTGTGATTGCCAGTTTGTCCCAGGGGCAGGCCTGTAATGGAGATATGCTGGCATATTGCCCCACCTCTACAGCAGGGTTCACCACCCTTTTTCCCCTTTGGACTGTGCTCCCACTACATCTCTAGCCTCTACTGGGCATCATATATGAGTAACACTCCTGCGACTGCTGTTCCCCCTGGGATTGGCATGCCTATCCCTCTCTGTTAGTTCCTCAGAAGCATGAGCTGCTAATTGAATTGGGGTCACTTGGGCCATAGTCAGGACTTTATCCCTGTATGCCATAGCAATGGCTGGAGTTTATTTTCAAAGCACATAATCTCAAAATAAGCCTTGGTGATCAGCTGGCGATTCGTAACTTGGCAAGGGCTGTCATCCTGTGTTGCATAACCACCTGGGGGACACCACACATTAAGCACCTTATTTCACATGAGGCTTTATCAGTAATTCTGAAAAGCATTGGTCTTCTGTCATATAGATTGTTTGAATGATCTAGATCTATAACTTACATACAGTGGACTCAACAGACTGCAGAATGTGCAGATCTCCACATTCAGTCTTGTTACTGGGGCCCCAGAGTACAGTCACATTGTACCTCTTCTGTGTTCACTGCACCGGCTCCCTGCTGAACAAAGAATCACTTTTATAGCTCTTAAAAACACAAAAACAACAGCCAACGAACCAAGGTGGAAGAAACAAAGATTTCCTAAGGTCCGGAGCCTTTTGCCCAACCCAACAAATACCTTGTGCTCATTAAAAATAGTTTTATTCACAAATTGTTAACAAAACAATGATAAAATAAGCACTTTCATTTTACAATGAAAAACTTCTTCAGGTAAAAGGCCTGCCACCAAAGCACTGCTTATATAACATCAGCTGTTCAAAATGGCAGTTTTTTTTAAATGATTTTATTATGTATTTATATTAATTTGGAATGAGTTTTAGCTGGTTTAAAATAAATGTAGTTTAGCTGTATGCAAGTATTAGGATTTTCAACACTGTCCCTTTAAGATGGCCATGTTAAACAGCTGATGTCATGCAAGCAGTAGTTTGGTGGTGGGCCTTTTGTCTGAAGAAATTTTTCATTGTAAAACGAAAGTGCTTATTCTATCTTTGTGTTTTTTCAACAATTTGTAAATAAAACTATATTTTAACAAGCATTTGATATTTCTTGGGCTGTACAAGAGGCTCAGGACCTTAGGAAATCTTTGTTTCTTCAGCGTTGGTTTGTTGGCTGTTGGTTTTCTGTTTTTGTGGAGTTGGTATTTTTCATGGACTTCTGTGACTCAGGAACCTTCAGCATCTTCACCACTTTTATTTGTGTATAAGCAACTTTGAACTGAGGTAATCGAGGGAATGTTATTAGTAATTTACTTAATATAGCTAATGGCTCACCCTTTGTTGGTAATAGTAGTGACTCTGTTACTGTGGGGAATGGGCATAACAAGATGAGTGATCATACTTGGGCAGGTGGTATACCAGTTTTAAATGACTGGTTACAAAATAATCTTTCTTTTGGTAATGCCAACATATTAAATAATACTGACTTGAATGGACATTTGGAGGAGCTGGACTATAAATTATTGAAGCTCAAGAAGCTTCAATTGGACAATGCTTATTTTCTTGAGAACATAAGAATATAAAGAATGCCCAAGGGTTTAAGAATGTGGCACTTTCCCACAGGTTTATAAAAAATTCTGCCTTGCATAAGGAGTCCTGGCACATTTTGATAAGCACGGCTGTGAATACATGGAGATAGTTGTTAAATATAATGCAGGGCTTATTGACATACTTTCAGCAGAAGTGAGTACCTTGAATTATGAAATAGTGCATGATTTAAGTTATGATAATTTTAAAAAGGAACACGCCCATATTTTTACATCAATCAAACAGCAACTATCTAAATTTAAGGCCACTAAAATGAAGACACTGAAGAGGAATCATATTGATTATTTGCATGAGTTGGCCTGTCCTAAACCTCCTGAGTCTCAAGTTTGGGGTAAAAGGAATTTTGCATATAGCAATCGTCAGGGAGCTCCAAAAAAGTGAACAGTAGGGAACTGATGATATGTTTGAACATGTGCAGGATGGCCATTCAAATGGTAACACTTTGAACACAAACAGGATAAACTATTCCCTGATAATTCAGATTTCCCTCCTAAGGGGATTGGAGCATTTGATAAACAGTAACAAAAGGAACCAATGGGGGAAGGGGGAACAGCCATTGCCCAACAGATCGAACTAGACGGATTCCTTTGGAGTGAACAGTTTTCAATCAATATACCAGTGGGGTAATTTTCAGGGGGGGCAGAGGACATAGTCCCTGTTAACTGGTTGACTGGTTTAGGTTCTTCACTAGTGACTTTGAATAGAGGATATACTATCATCATGAATACAGAAAAGGGCTTTTATATATATCATTTTTCAGATGTTCTTGTTAATGTTGAATGTGCTACTTTATTTTCAAAAGGCATCACATTTATGCCCTCACATAGAGTTAAGGTTCTGGAAGTTCTGATGGAAGTTAAATTATATTTAAAGAGATTGAACTTGTCCTTAATTTTTAATGAAACTCCTTATGTTGCACAACCTTTTAGGCTTTCTAGTACTTATAACCCATCCCTTCATCTGGTTTTAAGTTTGTTTGAGAAGGTGTGCAAATTAAATATTCATAACTTGTTAACTGGAAGATCTAGGCAGAAAGTGTATAACATGATTTCACATGAATCTGAAATTTTGGAATTTATTAAAAGTCAGAATATGAAAATTATGAAACTGGATAAGGGGGGAGGACTGGTTATTATGTCCAATATAGATTATAAAAGGAGAATGCTTGGTCTATTACAGGGTAGTGCATATGCTCAAATTTGTAGGAACTAGATGAATTTAGCCTACTACTAAATTTAGGTTACAGCTAAAGGATTTATTTATTGATGGTAGGGTCAACATCAATGAATTTAATTATTTGAATGTCACGTTCCCAAGGATGCCTAGTTTTTTTTGGTGTCCTGAAGATTCGTAAAGATTTGCATGACCTTCCCATGTGCCCAGTAGTGAATTGGAGGGACTCAATCACTAGTACTTGTGCACAGTTTTTGGATAATAAGTTGAAGCATTTACTTAGAGATGAGGTGTCCTTGTAGGCATTTGTGACATTTTCTAGAAAAGATGAATGCCTTGGAATAAAATAAAAATTACATTTTCATCAACATCAGTATTAAGGATGTGTATATGGTAATAAACCACCACTTGGGGGTCCAGTGGTTTACAGACTTTTTCGTTAGGATAGGATTCGAGCAGTACAAGGTCAATCTTTATGAGGGATTGTTAGAATTGGTATTGCACAATAACTTTATATTGTTTGAAGAACAATTTTATTTACAAAAAAAGGTGTTGTTATGGGGTCAACAGTGGGTTTGCTTTTTGCCAGTATTGTTATGTCACAATGGGAATTTTTGTATATTCGCTAATGTCGGTTTAAGGACTTGATCAGTTTATATCTACGTTACGTAGATGATATATTTATTTTATGGAAGGGTGGAAAGGATGAAATAAGTGAGTTCCTTGAATATATTAAAAGTACTAATGAATTCCCGTTTTTCACACACAGTGTTGGTGAAAGTAATATTTCCTACTTGGATATTTTAATAAGGAAGGATCTATTGAATAACAGGTATATAGAGAGCACCTATAGGAAACCGACATATTCAAACACATTTCTTTACTTCTCTAGTGCTCATCTTTATTTTTAAAAAGAGAGGTTATAAAGGGTCAATTGTTCAGGGCAGCGCTTATGGTCACAACTGACCATGACCTTAGGGAGGAATGTGAAAACCAGATTAATTTAGCCTACTATAAAATTAGGTTACAGCTAAAATGGGTTACCCTGTCCACCTGACTGATGAATTAGTAGAAGAAGTTAGCTGTAATAGGGAAAGTGGTTATTTTGCCTCCTTGTTAAATGGTAATAGAAGTACTGAGTAACTTAATGTCCTTGGGGATAAAGTAGTATCTTTGGAATTTAATGCACGACAATATGTGAGCTCCTTTATTACTATATATAGTTTAGAAAGTGATATTATTAGATGGGGTTTAAACAAAAACTGGAAGATTTTAAGGGAGAATAACATCATTTTTGAGAAGATGGGAGAAAGACCCATAATTGTATAAAGAAGGAGTAAGAACTTTAAAATATGTTTGAGAAGAAGGTTTTTACAAATAAAAGTCATAGTGGTATTAAGAAATGTGGGAGATGTAGGTACTATAAGTTTATAAAGGAGGGGGACAGGTTTAGCATTTTGGGAATAACCTTTATATTAAAAGGGAAAATTAACTGTGATAGTGAAGGATTAGGGTATATTGCATTGTGTCAGCCATGTGGTTGCTTCTATATTGGGAAAATGGAGCGTAAACTCTGTGAGGGTATATATGAAGATAAAAACGATATAAGTAAAGAAAAAAGTACAAATGCACTTTTTAAGCATATTGAGGAATACTTGCCTATTTTTTCAGATTTTCTGTTTTGGAAAAACTTGAAATTGACCCACGAGGGGGTCCTTGGTCCCTCCTTTTGGAAAAGAGGGAATTGTTCTGGCAGCTGTATTGGGATTCATATAACTGGCTAGGACTATGAATGTATTTTTATTGCCCCTCTATTGAAGTTAAATTCACAATGTAGGTAGGACATGGACATATTTAATCTGGTAGTAGTTCAAGGTTCAGTTCATGAAAATAGCTCATAAAAATTTTTCTTAAAAAAAATTAAAAGCATTTTTTTTAATTATTTTATTTTGTTTTTATATTAATTTGGAATGAGTTTTAGTTGGTTTAAAATAAATGTAGTTTTGCTGTATGCAAGTATTAGGATTTTCAACACTATCCTTTTAAGACTGCCATTTTGAACAGCTGATGTTATATAAGCAGTGCTTTGGTGGTGGGCCTTTTGTCTGAAGAAGTTTTTCATTGTGAAATGAAAGCGCTTATTTTATCATTGTTTGTTTTAACAATTTGCGAGTAAAACTATTTTTTAATAAGTACAATGTATTTCTTGGGCTGTGCAAGAGGCTCTGGACCTTAGAAAGTCGTTGAACGTTTATAGTTCTATTAGTTGTATTTAAGGTCTGACATGACTAGGATACCTCCTTTTCAAAGGACTTCTCATATATTACTACCCTTTTCAGGCTCTTCAATTATTGCCTCTGGATTGCTGATGATCTTCAGGTTAAGCTTCACTCTTCTGGGCTCACAACTTTTTCCTAGCATGCTCTGGACACGTAGGATTCACTACCATAGCTTTATGACTGGGCATCTGCGCAAAAATTTGGGTGGAGCCTCAAGACACACTTTTTTCAAAAAGTTTTTTGGGACTGTTTTAATTGTCAAGTACCTTTGTGATCCCTTGACACAAACTCTATTGTTTTCATGTGATGTGTTTCTTTATTCATGCTGAATTTTATTATTGTAACATGCCATGTTTTATGGGCATAAAAATAAAGACTTTACTGACTGATTAAAAACCTGAAAGAAAGCACTGCTTGCATGTCAAGTGGTACAAAAAAGAACTGCTTTTAGTTGAATAAGCTACCCAATTTCATATGACAGTGTACAAAATTGTGATACATTATTGAGGTGTAGACATCAGGAACCATTCCTTTTTTGGTTTGTGACTATACCCAAGGTCATCAAACCCTGGGGAAATACAACACCTCAGAATATCATTGTGCTTCATTTCACAGTCATTAAATGCTAATCAGACAAAGACAGCCATGTTCACTGATCTACTTTGGTTACACAGTATGGAATTTAACCCTGTGGAATGCATGAGTGCTCCAGTTTCCAGGGCTCAGTTGTCTGGAAAGAGACTCCTAGATCCACAAAATACCTCTCAATTCCAGATGGTATGGCAGCTTGTGGTTTTGTATGTTTTCCTGCTATCATCTCAGCAATGCCTCCTGTTACTGTCCACTCTATGTAGAGCGAGTCAGACATAGGCTGATTTGGCCTCCCTTGTCAAAACAGAAGAGTGTGGACTAATGGAGCTACATAAAGGTAGGAGGTAGCAGGGAAAGTCAACATCCTTAGTTATGTAGTAATAGAAATAATGTCTCACTCTAGGCCTAGGCATTTTAGTTTCTTTCTTTCTAGTTGGTAGGTTCAATATTTGCTAATTAAATGGAACTAGAGAACCCTGTGTCTTTGAATGTTGACCATGGTGTCTTCATGATGTGAATTAGGAAAAATGTCAATACATTAAATTATTTTTGGAAAAAATCTAGACAAGAGGGAATAGCAATTGGTTTCATAGATTATTTTGTACAAAGGAGTGACTGTGTAACAACAGGTAACATTGTATGTGTGTCTGAAAGCATTGAAACTGTTACCAGATTGCCTGCCTAGTACTACAGTAGTAATGAAGACTGTTACCAGTTTGCCCGCTAGTACCACTGTGGTACTGAAGATTGTTACCAGCTTGCCTGCTTAGTACCACTATGGCACTGAAGACAAGCTTTTAATGGACAGCCCAAGAATTAAGTTGAAACTGGAGAAGTGTAAGCCTAGGACACCGGTAGTTTACTAAAGCAACACAGACTTCACCTCTCTATAAGCACCCTATCTTTAATCAAAAATGTACACTTGCCTAAATGAAAATGATGCTTTCTGTTATTGCATGTATAGCTATCCATGGATTCTTATTTAAAAAATGACAGTTTCCAGAACCGGAGACTGACTGCTGTTCTTCTCCCATCACAGTAACAATGTAGCAGCACACATCAGATGCTACTAGCATCCTGCATCCACTAACATGATGACAGAGTGTGAATGTATAGCAATGATGACAGCATTGTCAGTACAGAATTTGCTAATAGAACATCAGCCTTTCAAAATTGCCAAGGTATGTACAGCTCACCTTCAATTCAAATAAACTAAAAGTTTTTCCTGTCTTATTTTTTCACTTAGTTAACTACTTACTTCTTAATAAGAACATAGTAGTTTAAAGTTTAGAGCAGCAAGTTTGTAGCTGTTTATAAACAGTATTTAAAATGTACATGTTTTTGTGATGGTGGTTGTGAGGATATTAAATATTAATTGTGCTAGCATGACTGGCTGGAGTTTTGCAGATACTTGTGGATAGTTGTGAATTGCCCTGTGTTGTATATGCCAGCATGACTAGCTATAATATTATAAATAAGTTTATGTTTTTTGATTGTTACTTTGATTTATGTGGGACGGATGTTTGAGTCAAGCAGTGTTCTTCTGGTTGACCAAATGTACATGTTTTGTAAAACAAATTCTGAATACAGGTTACGCCAGCAGCTATTTTGTTTACTTTTTAAAGTTTGATATATGAGAACAGAATTCTCACAACAGCTTTCTGTGACTTTGAAATAAATCTGCTATAAAAGCAGGTCCTGACTCAGTTAAAGTTGTTGTTGTAGCAGTTGCTCAGTTGTTGCAGTAGTTGTCAGTTGTTGTTTTCCCAATCAGTATTATTATTGAGAGTTTTCCAGAGCTGTTCAGCAGAAATACTAAGAGGTGCTATTCCAGTCGCTGAGGACCAGACAAAAGTCTGAAGAGTGAACATATATTTTGCCTTGCAGAAGTAAGAGTATCATCTTGCCTTGCTGATTTAATTACATTAGACAGGGACAGTTAATCTTTAGACAGAGAGCTACAGTTAGATAGATAGAGTTCTTCTTCAATCAGTGGGAATCTATCCTATAGTGTTATTTTTGTAATTCATGTGTGGGGAAACTCTGTGGTTTATTGGAATCAGTTTTATATATATATATATATATATATATATATATATATATATATATATATATATATATTTATTTATATCATTTTATTTATTAAATATTTTACTACTTTCTATTGTGACTGGTTATTTAGAAAATGTTAATAACCCGAGAGTGTTTATGCTTGTTGTGATAACACCAGGACCACTGTGAAAAACCTTACTGCTTGGATTGCATGCTACCTGTTTATATCAATATTTATTTTATTCAGTATAATTGAACACTGCTTTTTTGAAGGGCACTGTGATATTTTGACTGGTGGCAGCCTTTACCATGTAATTTGGGAAAGAGGACATAGCAGGTAAATCTGCGCCATTCTTTCCCAAGAGTGATTGTATGAGTGAATATGAAATATTTAAGAGTGAGTGTGTCAAATACCTAGAAGTGGGACACAGTACTCTGTAGTGGTTAATGTGAAGACTCATTTGGGGACCTGGAGTGAAGCATGTAGCCCAGTCCCAGGTTTGGAGCCTGTTCCCTTAGGGGTAATTGTGCGTTTCTATCTCTATTTTCAGTGATGCTCCCTTACTGGAGACAAAATGGAGACATAATAAGTCAGCAACAAAGGAGAGTAGTATTGCTGAAATTTAATTCATCCCCATGTCTTGGTGAGTACCTTCACGAGGTGGACCCTGTTTTTCACAAAATCTCACCATGACAATACTAATATATAGACTGTATTTTATATAGGATATATTATGGACGTAGGTCAAAAATTAAAAAAGATAGTTGGGTGCACAAGACCCCGGATGAAAAAGTTCCCAATCCTGAAAGGCACACTGGTGCCAGGACATGAAAAAATGACAGTGTTGAATCCTCAAGATATGGAAACACTCCTACAATGGGTCCAGGCCAGGTCGGGTCCAGGGGGAGGATGGCCTCCCTGCTGTAGAAGGAAATAGCATGCCACAAAAATCACAAAAACTGATAGGCCAGAAAAGAGCCATAAAGACAATAGAGTGGACTACTGAAGATAAGAAAGAAATTATGTATTGTTGCTATTATGCAAAAAGCCCAGAATTTCCAGACACAAGATATACAAAAAGATTAAGAGAGAAATTAGAGGAAAGAAAAATACTTTCACAAGAAAAACTGTCAGAAGCTTCAAATACAAATTTGTGTTCATTAATACAACACATTTGTGAAAAACTTTATATTGACCAAGAAACTTTGATTTGTTTGGAAAAAGATGCATCTAAGGCAGTGTGAAAATATAAACAACAAAATCTAGAGATTTTTGAAAAGTATAAAAAAGAAATATGGACATGGGAGTGAAAGAGAGATTTGATATGATGCAATATTTATGCAAAGTCAAAGACCAAATTAATCAATACAAAAAAGGCATCCCCAAAGATATTCAATCAGAAATAAAGGCAAAAACAAACAGATATGGAAAAAATTCACAATAACAAAAATAATATCATAGAGGGAATGCAGAAAAGAATATTAGTAAAGTAAAAGTAAAAGTTAAAAAGTAGAAGCTGAAGTTATGGAATGCCTGAGAAGTGAAGGATTTGGTGTAGAAAGTCTAACAAATGTTGCATTACAGCATGACGGAATGAGTCCCCAGAGTAAGGAGGAACAGGAAGATCAGGAGGCATCTGAAGAAGACCTATAGACATGGGAAATTAAAACAGATTTAATATGATGTAATATTTATGCAAAGGAGAAAGCAAAACTAATCAATACAAAAAGAGCAGCACCACAGATATTTGAAGAGAAATACAGACAAAGGATCCCGGACATGGAGAACTTTACAATACAAAAAATAAGAAAACAAAGTTAAAGTAGAAAAGAAGATTAGCAATAAGGAAGGTAAAGAAATAAAGACTGAGGTTATGGAGTACCTGCGAAGTGAAGGATTCAGTGTAGAAAATCTAACTCAGAAAGCACCACAGCAGGATAGAGCAATAGACATCCAAATTAAGGAGAAACCAATGGAATGGGAAGCAACTGGTAAGTTGCCATATGAAGATACTTTGGAGCTTTCTGCAAGAAACCATTATAAACGTTCACTTGAAGCTGGACAGCAAGGGTAGGAACTGAAAACTGTGGCAACTCTGACACGGTCAATGTTGAGGAGTGGTAGTCCAATGAGTTTCCATATGATAGAGCAATGGATGACACGGGATGAAATTGAAGACAATGTGCCACAGGAAGATGCTATATAACTGTTTATAGAATGCCCACAGAAAATGGAGAACAAAAATGTGCCTTCAGTTTAGAAGAAAATGAACTAAGAGAAAGTATATGATTGATTTAATAAAGGTAGATAGACATATTAATATCAATGAAAGAACTAGACTACTGAAGGTCAATAAAACCCAAAAAGTTAGAAGTTTGATAAAACAAATGAACACAGTAATTAGGACTGTCCATAGAGATCCATGTGATATAACAGAAGTAAACAGGATATATAACTGTGCAGCTAAATTAATAACAGATAAAATTCTAAATCAAGAACACAGTGTAGTAAAGGAAAGGAAGGGGGGAAATCGAATACTGTCATGGAAGTATCAAATACAGAAAACTATAAAGCAGTTAAGACAAGAAGTGTCACTGTTAGAAGAGTATAGAAGAGGGAACAGATCAACAACAATACTTAGAACGATACACGTGATAAAAGCAATGCACAGTATCAGAACAGATCAGGATCTATCATGCACTATTGCAAATAATAAAGTAAAAATATCAGCACAGGCTGAAAAACTTAGAAGATACACGCATAAATATAAAGGAAAAGTACAAACTAAGCAATTTATTGACGACCTAAAAAAGCTCTATAGAGAACTGGGAAACAAGGTAAAAGAAATTGAAAGACCACCAAAAAAAAGAAGAATCAGATACATTTTGGAGAAGTATCTATGACGATCCTGTGAAATATAACAAAGATGTTAAATGGATAGAAGAAGTAAAAGAAAGAATAACAAGTTCAAATGTACATGATATGAAAAAGGATGAAGTAACAGCCAGAGAGATTGAAATAAAGTTAAGAAAAGCCTCTAATTGGAAAACCCCAGGCCCTGATGCAGTACCTAACTTCTGGTTAAAACTATTAACATCTTTACATGAAGATTTAGCTATGAGTAGGAAATATTTATATGTGCACCCCAAACAGACACCAACCTGGTTAATAACAGGAAAAACAATGCTCCTGCTTAAGAGTGACCCTGCAAGCTACCTTAAAATTATAGACCAATAACTTGCCTTCCTTCAATGTATAAACTATACACACTGGAACTGATGCCAACAGAGTTTATAGTCATTTAGAAGAAAACTCAATCATGGCAATAGAACAAAAGGGTAATAAAAGAAAGTCATATGGATCAAAGGATACTTTGTTGTTAAATAAAGTCATAGTGTAGAACTGAAAAATGGGGAAGAATCTAAGTATGGCATGGATTGACTACAAAAAAGTATATGACAGTATCCCACATTCATGGATAAAAGTATACTTAAAAATGTATAAGATACACCCTACACTCATAAATTATGTCACAGTGACCATGAAACAGTGGCAAACCACTTCGCAGTTAAGCCACGATAAAGGACAAAGTATTATTCCAGGCATAAAAATCCAAAGGTGGATATTCCAGTGTGACTCTCTGTTACTGTTGCTATTCTCTCTTGCCCTTAACCATTAAGCTGTCTACAGAACAGCTTAGGCCATGGCTATAATTTGGATCCTAGAAAACAACAAAGTGTAAAAACCTATCATCTTTTTGTTGATGTTTTAAAACTATATAGCTCATCAGATGAGGAACTGAAAGCACAACTGCAAGTAGTCAAAACCTTTTCAGATGATATAAGAATGTCATTTGGTCTTGAAAAATGTGCACAAGCAACCTTTAAAGCAGGAAAGCTGTAGCACCAAGAAAACATCAGTCTGGGACAAGAATGTGTTATAAAAGAACTTGAGCAAGAGGGAGTGTATAAATGTTTGAGAATTGATGAAGGATCAACAATAAAACATGAACAAATGTGAATAAAACTTAGTAAGGAATACTTTAGAAGATTTAAATTAATCCTGAACACAGTGCTGACATCTAGGAACAAACTTCAAACTATAAACCAGTTTTCTCTTGCTGTCTAACTTAACAGTTTTGGACTGATTGACTGGTCCCAAAAGGTGATGGATAGATAAGACAGGAAAACAAGAAGGGTGCTTCATGCTCATTAAATGATTTATAAAAATCAGTGCATACCAAGATTATATATTCCCCATTCCAAAGGAGGGATGGGCCTACTCAAAACTGATTACATGTATAGATCTGCAGTTGTGGGACTGCATACATATCTACTGACCTCACAAGACCCAAATATAGTGAAAATTTTGAAATATGAGGAGAATAAATCTAAGATGACTTCCCTTCTTAGTCTAGTAAAAGCATATTGGCATTAAGCGGGGAATGGAAATCAAACCCGAAGTAGATAAAACTCAGGCAGCAACTGAATGTGCCATAAAACAAAAGAAAGAATATAAGGTGAAGGATCAGATGAGAAGGCAAGAAATGTGAAAAATGCATAAATATAGCTGCAAGTATAGAAAACTCCTGGAAGAACCTCATGTTGATCAGGATCGAACCCAGGAATGGTTAAGGAGAGGCAAATTCAAACCAAAAGATGAAAGGTTAACATTGGAGGCCCAAGACAGTGGGCTATGTACACATTGGTTTACATAGTCCAGTGAACATGTGGGAGAAACAGACAAATGTAGGTTTTGTAAAACAGAATTGGAAACAGTTGCACACCTTGTTGCTGGTTGTAATATACTAATGGCAGAAGGACTGTATACTGAAAGACATAATAATGTGGCAAGACTGTTGCACTGGGGATTATGCAAACATTATAATAGTGGGCTCCCTATTACACTGTCATAGACGCAGGTTATCGAATGCGTCTTTGTTGAACTGAAAAGCACGAAAAGGCAAAATAGTGAAGCGGCTTTTCAGTGAATTATTTCCCTGGGAAAGAATTTGTTTGGCCGCTTTCGCTACTTTGCCTTTTTGGCACTGTAGTGCGATCTTGGAGTTGGTATATTTAAGTAGGGGGGTGTGGGTGGTGAAGCCCCCCACATTATGTAATGTTTTACAGTTTTTATTTTTTTTTTGTTTCGGAACAGTGGTTTTTTCCTTTGAAAAAAATTGCTGTTCTGAGGTTTCGACGTTGTAAGCTTTCGCTTACATGGGGTCGATTATGTGTCATTCGCTCTTCCGAGTGTGCGATATCATAATATAGACCCTAATACTGATGTAGCTAGAAAGCACTGAAAACATGAGCCACAAAGCATCATAGAAAATGATGAAGTCTACATGACATGGGATCACCCATTACCAACAGTGCAAAAGATAAATGCGAGAAAACCAGCTATAGTGGTCCATGAAAAGTAGACAAAAGTAGCATTGATCATTGAAATCGCTACACCCACTGACTACAGTGTCTTGCGTACAGAGAGAGACATAGTCATAAAAATATCAGGATTTGCAGGCAGAAATGAGAGCAATGTGAAAGAAAGATAACCAGACACTTCCAATAGTAGTAGGAGCAACAGGTCTTATAAAAAAAATCTACAATCGTATTTAAATATGTTACCAATACATGTTACTTGTACAAACTGCAGAAGGAGTCATTACTGGGCACTTTGCGGGTGCTGTGAAGAGCACTTTTGGCTAACATCAAAGACTGAAACAACACTAATTTCATGAACTATAATTGTACTTTGACTTAGGAATGGGGTCCACTGCCATCCATCATGGTATTAGAAACTCAAAGACTTGGATAAATTAAAAAATGAGACAGTGTTGCAGATTGAGGTTCCTTAGTTATTGCTCCAGGTTTACGTAGAGTCGTCACGGTGGTTAGTGACTATTTGACTGTACAGTGATTCAGATCTAGCTGAACTATTTGTTTACTTCTCTGTTTTTCTTGAGATCTATGTGGGAAGACTATTGTATTAGACTTTTGTGTTATCATTGTTGGTATGGCCTAGGCAGGGTTTTTATATCACATTGTTTTTGTGTGGCCACCCAGACAAGTTTACAACAAAAAGAAATATCTGATAGAAGTTATAAAGAATGATAATATGTTGCAACTACAAAATGGAAGTTAAGCAGTCAAGAAAAGTTTTTTAAGCCACTGGTGATAGCTGATCACCTCTCAGATCATGCATTTTACTGCAGTCTGAGTTTTAAAAGGTTCTGATAAGGCAGCTCTTCCACAAAATGGAGACTCCCCTCAGGATGATATGAGCAACTGCAGGCCAAACAAGATGGAGGAATAAATGAGTCATTGGGAGTCTTTAAAGGATTGATGGTCTAGACTGGGAAGGAAAAATTATTTATTAAGAATTCTCTAATATTCTGCTGTGTCAGATCAGGACTTAAAGTTTCAGAGGACAGAATGCTTCACATTAGGCATCATTTACCTTTTGCTACCTTACATAGTAATATTACACATGGTGTCAACCATCTGGATTGGTTAATTTCCTCAAATAACTCTGGAATATTATACAAACATATAACAGGGTAGCTTGCAAGTTCCCATTCTCTTCATAAATATTCTTAGACTTCCTGAACAACATTCAGTATTGAAATACAAAATTTAAATTTGATAATCCTTGTGTTTTCAGCCAAATTTTGGTTTGAAGGACTAAATTCACAACTTCAGTACATTCCAGTTACCTACAATCATAGTTCATTACTTCTGATGCCACACCTGATTTTGCCACTGGGAATAATGCATTACTTTACTGTTTTATCATTTCATTGGATTATAACAACCCCAAAAGATATAAATTAGTTTCTGTTCTTCTCAGCTCCTTAAATGATCTCTACCAGTGCTTGGTCAGTGGCCATATCAAAATATAAACTAAAAAACCTATACAGTGAACAGCAAGCTAGTTTATTCTCCTTCAGAGCATTGCCTTGACTAGGAACCCTCTATTAAGAATTGCTATCCAGTCCTTAAGTGCCAAGACCTGAATCATGTGATGAATGGGTTTAAAACTATCTTATTGGAAACTCGAGATAGAAGGAGAAAAAGTGGTGTAGATACCCCTCGCTTAGTAAGGATCTTACAAAAAGCACAACCTAGGGGGTGATGCATGGAACTGCAGAATGAAGTTACTAGAACCCTTGCATTCATTTTATCTATATAGAGGAAAGGATAACCTGTAGAAATGTAGTTAATTCCTGCAATACAGTAGTTAAAAATGTATCAGAAAATGTATTTGGGTTCCCAAGTTTTACTAAATGCAAAGCAAAAGTCTAATTAGAATATCTAAACCCTGTATATGCATCTGCCTTCCCTGTGTCTAATAATCCAGCCCCAGTGATATTTTACAAAACTAATATACTGTGTGACTACTTTGTGAATGCCATTCTCCAGTTAATGCATAATATAACATATATATTGATGATTCCCTGTTTCTGTTATTTTGAAGTAAAAAAAAAACCCTACTGAACTACATAAAAACTCTTACTTTACCTTCCTGAAACATTACATCAGATGTTGACAACTTGCATTTCTAAAAGATCTACCTCCTTAATAGCTGGCTCACAAGACACATTTATCCTTAAGTTCTGGAAATTATTATTTATTTGTTTCTTTATTTATTAATTGAAGGAACTTGAATTGAAAAGATTCCAAGGTAACAATGGAAGAACACAAATGGATATATTAAGTTTACATGAAAGACAGATTTAAATAATAAGGAAAAATAAATATAAATTGAAAACCTTCACAAACTCTTTAGCTTTGTGAATCATACCAACATGCTGAATTAACTATATATGAAGACAGCACTTTAACTTGATTATGAACTACCCTTCTGTTAGGACAGCCATGTAAATGACCAATAAACCATTCACAAAATATTACATATAGGGGAGCAATACCTCCAGAATCAGGGACAAATCCAAAAATAATCAAGGGCAATCAGAGACACTTTTTTAAAAATATTAGTACTATTAACTGGAGAAGACAGAATAAGAGAAGGTGAATTAATATGCATACAACTCTAATTATTGTCATTATTTATTTTAAGTGTAATTCACCACCTTTTCCCCAAATCACCAGTTTTATGAGGTATTAGCAAGGACAGACTAAAAATCTGAGCTAAAATCAGGGACATTCCTGAAAATCAGGAACAGCTGAGAGTTATGAGAAGAATATGTTGTTGACATTTTGGTACACTAAATTTTGATTTTGAGTTCTGAGATTCAGAGAAGAAGGGAAAGTGAAATTTGGCATTGTTTTAGATATTTCCCTGATTTTGTTTTAACGTTGGCGTTAGTATTCTATAGAAAGCTAGGGGTGGGGAACACTAGTGTGTCCTGGGGTGGGGGTGGGGGTGGGGGCCTGCTCTCCTGCAAAAACAATTATTTGAGTGTCTGATGATGTTTACATTGTGATTGTTTGGTGCTATGATTACATAGGCTGTTAGATGTTTTAGCAATGTAAAAACAACACAACCAGCTAGTACTCGTAAACACAAAAAGACAGCAAAACTTGCAGATGTTCTCCTTTTCCAAAACTTTATTCTGTAAGCGCTTTCGTAAGGATTAGTATCCAAACTTCCTCAGACAAAGTTACACAAGCAATCAATGACTTATATACTTATACAATTAATAAATAAAACAATAAAACTTGTTCTGGTCTTTGGTGCAGGCTGGAGAAGTTGTTTGACCACAACTGAGCTACAAAATATAAGTATCTTTTGATTATTTTAACAGATTACTGTTTTTATAATTTAATATATATAAAGCACTTTGTCTATTCAGAATCTTCAGAAATCTTTATCTGTTTAAAAACTTTCAGAATCTGTAGTGCTTGTTGTCTTAGGCTATTGTATAAACTGAAACATTTACTCTGTGTAATTATCTCTTGGCTAGTGGGGGCTGGTTCTTTTGTGTTCTTGTAAAAAAAAAAAAAAAAAAAAAAAAAGTTGTTGTTCTGGTCTTTGGTGCAGGCTGGAGAAGTTGTTTGACCGCAACTGAGCTACAAAATATAAGTATCTTTTGATTATTTTAACAGATTACTGTTTTTATAATTTAATATATATAAAGCACTTTGTCTATTCAGAATCTTCAGAAATCTTTATCTGTTTAAAAACTTTCAGAATCTGTAGTGCTTGTTGTCCTAGGCTATTGTATAAACTGAAACATTTACTCTGTGTAATTATCTCTTGGCTAGTGGGGGCTGGTTCTTTTGTGTTCTTGTAAAAAAAAAAAAAAAAAAAAGTTGTTGTTCTGGTCTTTGGTGCAGGCTGGAGAAGTTGTTTGACCGCAACTGAGCTACAAAATATAAGTATCTTTTGATTATTTTAACAGATTACTGTTTTTATAATTTAATATATATAAAGCACTTTGTCTATTCAGAATCTTCAGAAATCTTTATCTGTTTGAAAACTTTCAGAATCTGTAGTGCTTGTTGTCTTAGGCTATTGTATAAACTGAAACATTTACTCTGTGTAATTATCTCTTGGCTAGTGGGGGCTGGTTCTTTTGTGTTCTTGTAAAAAAAAAAAAAAAAAAAAAAGTTGTTGTTCTGGTCTTTGGTGCAGGCTGGAGAAGTTGTTTGACCACAACTGAGCTACAAAATATAAGTATCTTTTGATTATTTTAACAGATTACTGTTTTATAATTTAATATATATAAAGCACTTTGTCTATTCAGAATCTTCAGAAATCTTTATCTGTTTAAAAACTTTCAGAATCTGTAGTGCTTGTTGTCTTAGGCTATTGTATAAACTGAAACATTTACTCTGTGTAATTATCTCTTGGCTAGTGGGGGCTGGTTCTTTTGTGTTCTTGTAAAAAAAAAAAAAAAAAAAAGTTGTTGTTCTGGTCTTTGGTGCAGACTGGAGAAGTTGTTTGACCGCAACTGAGCTACAAAATATAAGTATCTTTTGATTATTTTAACAGATTACTGTTTTTATAATTTAATATATATAAAGCACTTTGTCTATTCAGAATCTTCAGAAATCTTTATCTGTTTAAAAACTTTCAGAATCTGTAGTGCTTGTTGTCTTAGGCTATTGTATAAACTGAAACATTTACTCTGTGTAATTATCTCTTGGCTAGTGGGGCTGGTTCTTTTGTGTTCTTGTAAAAAAAAAAAAAAAAAAAAAAGTTGTTGTTCTGGTCTTTGGTGCAGGCTGGAGAAGTTGTTTGACCGCAACTGAGCTACAAAATATAAGTATCTTTTGATTATTTTAACAGATTACTGTTTTTATAATTTAATATATATAAAGCACTTTGTCTATTCAGAATCTTCAGAAATCTTTATCTGTTTAAAAACTTTCAGAATCTGTAGTGCTTGTTGTGTTAGGCTATTGTATAAACTGAAACATTTACTCTGTGTAATTATCTCTTGGCTAGTGGGGCTGGTTCTTTTGTGTTCTTGTAAAAAAAAAAAAAAAAAAAAGTTGTTGTTCTGGTCTTTGGTGCAGGCTGGAGAAGTTGTTTGACCGCAACTGAGCTACAAAATATAAGTATGTTTTGATTATTTTAACAGATTACTGTTTTTATAATTTAATATATATAAAGCACTTTGTCTATTCAGAATCTTCAGAAATCTTTATCTGTTTAAAAACTTTCAGAATCTGTAGTGCTTGTTGTCTTAGGCTATTGTATAAACTGAAACATTTACTCTGTGTAATTATCTCTTGGCTAGTGTATCATGGTTCTTTTGTGTTCTTGTAAAAAAAAAAAAGAAAAAAAAAAGTTGTTGTTCTGGTCTTTGGTGCAGGCTGGAGAAGTTGTTTGACCGCAACTGAGCTACAAAATATAAATATCTTTTGATTATTTTAACAGATTACTGTTTTTATAATTTAATATATATAAAGCACTTTGTCTATTCAGAATCTTCAGAAATCTTTATCTGTTTAAAAACTTTCAGAATCTGTAGTGCTTGTTGTCTTAGGCTATTGTATAAACTGAAACATTTACTCTGTGTAATTATCTCTTGGCTAGTGGGGGCTGGTTCTTTTGTGTTCTTGTAAAAAAAAAAAAAAAAAAAAAAGTTGTTGTTCTGGTCTTTGGTGCAGGCTGGAGAAGTTGTTTGACCGCAACTGAGCTACAAAATATAAGTATCTTTTGATTATTTTAACAGATTACTGTTTTATAATTTAATATATATAAAGCACTTTGTCTATTCAGAATCTTCAGAAATCTTTATCTGTTTAAAAACTTTCAGAATCTGTAGTGCTTGTTGTCTTAGGCTATTGTATAAACTGAAACATTTACTCTGTGTAATTATCTCTTGGCTAGTGGGGCTGGTTCTTTTGTGTTCTTGTAAAAAAAAAAAAAAAAAAAAAAGTTGTTGTTCTGGTCTTTGGTGCAGGCTGGAGAAGTTGTTTGACCGCAACTGAGCTACAAAATATAAGTATCTTTTGATTATTTTAACAGATTACTGTTTTATAATTTAATATATATAAAGCACTTTGTCTATTCAGAATCTTCAGAAATCTTTATCTGTTTAAAACTTTCAGAATCTGTAGTGCTTGTTGTCTTAGGCTATTGTATAAACTGAAACATTTACTCTGTGTAATTATCTCTTGGCTAGTGGTGGCTGGTTCTTTTGTGTTCTTGTAAAAAAAAAAAAAAAAAAAAAAGTTGTTGTTCTGGTCTTTGGTGCAGGCTGGAGAAGTTGTTTGACCGCAACTGAGCTACAAAATATAAGTATCTTTTGATTATTTTAACAGATTACTGTTTTTATAATTTAATATATATAAAGCACTTTGTCTATTCAGAATCTTCAGAAATCTTTATCTGTTTAAAACTTTCAGAATCTGTAGTGCTTGTTGTCTTAGGCTATTGTATAAACTGAAACATTTACTCTGTGTAATTATCTCTTGGCTAGTGGTGGCTGGTTCTTTTGTGTTCTTGTAAAAAAAAAAAAAAAAAAAAAAAGTTGTTGTTCTGGTCTTTGGTGCAGGCTGGAGAAGTTGTTTGACCAAGAACTGAGCTACAAAATATAAGTATCTTTTGATTATTTTAACAGATTACTGTTTTTATAATTTAATATATATAAAGCACTTTGTCTATTCAGAATCTTCAGAAATCTTTATATGTTTAAAAACTTTCAGAATCTGTAGTGCTTGTTGTCTTAGGCTATTGTATAAACTGAAACATTTACTCTGTGTAATTATCTCTTGGCTAGTGTGGGCTGGTTCTTTTGTGTTCTTGTAAAAAAAAAAAAAAAAAAGTTGTTGTTCTGGTCTTTGGTGCAGGCTGGAGAAGTTGTTTGACCACAACTGAGCTACAAAATATAAGTATCTTTTGATTATTTTAACAGATTACTGTTTTTATAATTTAATATATATTAAGCACTTTGTCTATTCAGAATCTTCAGAAATCTTTATCTGTTTAAAAACTTTCAGAATCTGTAGTGCTTGTTGTCCTAGGCTATTGTATAAACTGAAACATTTACTCTGTGTAATTATCTCTTGGCTAGTGGGGCTGGTTCTTTTGTGTTCTTGTAAAAAAAAAAAAAAAAAAAAAAAGTTGTTGTTCTGGTCTTTGGTGCAGGCTGGAGAAGTTGTTTGACCGCAACTGAGCTACAAAATATAAGTATCTTTTGATTATTTTAACAGATTACTGTTTTTATAATTTAATATATATAAAGCACTTTGTCTATTCAGAATCTTCAGAAATCTTTATCTGTTTAAAACTTTCAGAATCTGTAGTGCTTGTTGTCTTAGGCTATTGTATAAACTGAAACATTTACTCTGTGTAATTATCTCTTGACTAGTAGGGCTGGTTCTTTTGTGTTCTTGTAAAAAAAAAAAAAAAAAAGTTGTTGTTCTGGTCTTTGGTGCAGGCTGGAGAAGTTGTTTGACCACAACTGAGCTACAAAATATAAGTATCTTTTGATTATTTTAACAGATTACTGTTTTTATAATTTAATATATATAAAGCACTTTGTCTATTCAGAATCTTCAGAAATCTTTATCTGTTTAAAAACTTTCAGAATCTGTAGTGCTTGTTGTCTTAGGCTATTGTATAAACTGAAACATTTACTCTGTGTAATTATCTCTTGGCTAGTGGGGGCTGGTTCTTTTGTGTTCTTGTAAAAAAAAAAAAAAAAAAAAAAGTTGTTGTTCTGGTCTTTGGTGCAGGCTGGAGAAGTTGTTTGACCACAACTGAGCTACAAAATATAAGTATCTTTTGATTATTTTAACAGATTACTGTTTTTATAATTTAATATATATAAAGCACTTTGTCTATTCAGAATCTTCAGAAATCTTTATCTGTTTAAAAACTTTCAGAATCTGTAGTGCTTGTTGTCTTGTCCCACCCTCCCTCCCTGTTGGTGTCTTGCTCTTATACTTGGTGGCTTTGCAGTTGCCCGCCCCTACTGTGACACACCTCCCAGTCTAGTGTCATTAGCTCATTCTTCTTAATACAGAGAGAACATTTGATAAGGCCTCCTGTTCCTCCTTTTTACCTTTTCAAAAAGTAAAACAAAACTTTTTTTTTCTTTTTCGCCTGAACCTTCTTGTGTTCTGACTGTCCTTCTCAAACATATTGGAAATATACAGTATATTTCAGAGCATTTGTTATAACTGTATTTGCTATAACTGATTTAAGTATTTTTTTCTGGCTTTTGGAATATTTACTGCTTAGCGACTGCATCTTAGCCTGTTTATACAGCTCTGCATTCTATTTAAACTGTTTTTGTGTTGATTAACTGTTTTGCACTCTTAAAAAGTTATGTGTTGCTTAATTTTACCTGTAGGCTAACATACTCAAGTGTGCTAGCCACTTAAAAGCATTTATAGCATTTACTGTCTGTTTTTTTCCTTGTCTCTGTAAAAAAAAAAAAAAAAAAAAAAATCTCTTGTTTTCCCACCTTACTGAACTAGAGTAGTCCAGTTTCAGAGTTGCTGATCCCTGGGCTTTGTTTTTAGTTCCTGTTACTGATCCATTGCCTTATTAGGAAGGAGGGAAGTTTCTTTGCTTACCAGTGGGAGTGGGAAGCACTGAGCAGCCTTTTGTCCGAATTGGTGAAGTTTCAGCCAGAAACTAGTAGTCTATTGGTCGTTTTGGGCCAATTCCTAGCTCCTTTCAGCCCCCTGGTATAAAACACGCTAAACACGCGTTTTCCAGCTTGTACCAACTCTGCACAGATCCTCGTGGTGGCCTGCAGAGTGATCCAAGCAGCAGAGAGCTAAAAGAGTGACTTTCTACCAGATATAAGTATTTTTGTGGCTTTCCCACTGTTATTAAGCTAGCGACTGCATTTCGCCTGTTTTACTGCTACTTTAAGTGATTTCTGCATTTTACACTGTTTATTGCACTTTAAGTTACTAATTGTTGCAAATTGTTTCTGTAGGCTACACACTAAAGTGCGCTAGCCGATTTACAGCATTTATAGCATTTACTGTCTTTTTTTTCCTTATCTCTGTAATAAAACAAAAAAATCTCTTGTTTTCCCACTTTACTGAACTAGAGTAGTCCAGTTTCAGAGTTGCTGATCCCTGGGCTTTGTTTTTAGTTCCTGTTACTGATCCATTGCCTTATTAGGAAGGAGGGAAGTTTCTTTGCTTACCAGTGGGAGTGGGAAGCACTGAGCGGCCTTTTTGTCCGATTTGGTGAAGTTTCAGCCAGAAACTAGTAGTCCATTGGTCGTTTTGGGCCAATTCCTAGCTCCCTTCAGCCCGCTGCTATAAAACACGCTAAACTGTACTGCTGATCTAACCAGCATATCCTATAACTGAAAAGTTCATCTGTACTTGATTCCCAAGTAGACTATTCTCTATCTGTAAAGCCTAGCACTTACTCCTACAGTACTTGCACCTTGATAAAGCACTCTTATTATAGATAGTACCCCACCAGCCTAAAACCCACTTCCCCGGAGTCCTTTGAAAGTTCTTTATCTACTACTTCTAGTATGTCGAGGGATCAGTTGCTAGTGTCCTCTCCAGCTCAACTGGTGAACCTGGGAATATTGAGGCAATGTTACAATTGCCTCATGTACACAGACAATCCTCTCCTTCTCCCACAAAACACAAATACATGCGAGAGATGCAACTATACGGCCAAACTGGAGGCTGAGCTCTCTCAACATAGGACTGGCAAGACCAGACAGGAGGAGAAGGTAACCACACACAATACATACCCAGTCACACATGGTACCATCACAACTTCAAATCATACACATACTCACACAAAGACATACTCGGAGGCTCTGATCAAAAATTTACCAAAACAGCAGAGGCCACCAAAGCAGACACCCAAACAACTACCACCTCACGACCCAACACATGCAACACATAGACCACACAGTCAGAGTGTCAAACAGTCACAGCCCTTAAGGCCAAACAAAATGCCAGACACACTTGTCATTGGTGTTTCCATAGTCAGACACACTGACGTCCCGCTCACCAGACTGAGTAAGGAGAAGGTCACAGTAAGCTGCCTGTCGGGTGCTAGAATCCGCCACATAACGCAAGCACTCAGGTCTCTCAACAGCAGGTACAAGTACGACTCAGTCATTGTCCACGCTGGTGTCAACGACCTGAGACGTACCTCCTTGGACTACATGAAAAGGGACGTCGAGGAGCTCTCTGATTATGTAGCCCAGGCAGGTATGACCCTGACCTTGAGCAGTATCCTACCTTCACCTAGAATGATGCCACAATACAGTGATAAGATGATCAGCTTTAATAATTGGCTTAAATTCTGGTGTCATTCAAAGGGGATCCAATGTCTGTCTGCCTGGGATGACATGCTGGACAAGCCACGCTGCTCGCAAGGGACGGCTTGCACCTGTCACCCTGGGCTTCGGATATTGGCAAAGGCTCTTGCCACCCCATAGTGCCTTTTTAGGCAAGGCTCAAATTCTAAACCTACCACCCTAGAACACCAAAAGGAAAAAACTAAGGGTAATGCTGCTCAATGCCAGAAGTCTCAATCTCAAGATGCACGCACTCGAGGCCCTTCTCAATATGGAGAACATCGATGTCTGTGCTGTGACAGAAACCTGGTTCAAGGCTCCTGAGAGCACCCCAGCACTAACAGGTTTCACCTCATATCATGCGTTCCGGCCCCAAAATCCGGACAACACCAAGAAAGGAGGGGGGGTGTCCATATTCATAAAGGACATCCACACCTCAAGGTTGGTGGCAACGCATGATGCATCGGAGACCATCCAGGTGCAATTAACCATAGGCAAGACTGCTCTGCAATTTGTAGCATGTTACAGGCCACCCTCTCAAACTCAGGAACCTCACATTGCCTTCCTGAAAACATTGGAGGGGATAAATGTATCTCCAAACACCATCATACTAGGTGACTTCAACTACCCTAATATAGACTGGGAACACTACTCAAGCCCGAACACTCTAACCCAAAGATTCCTGGAGTTCATAAACTCAAATGCCATGGAACAACTAGTCACCATCCCCACAAGAGGTGAAAACATACTTGATCTCATCATCACGAACATGGGATCAAAATGTTCAACACCGGAAGTATACCCCTCACTGGTGAGATCAGATCATAAACTAATCTCGCTGGAGGTCCTCATCCCGCCCCACCTGAAACAAAAAGACCACAGTGAAAACTTCTCAAAAGCCGATTTCACATTTCTAAAAACTAGTGTGGTCTCCTTTAAGGCCCCTGAGCCAGTGGTAAACATTACTCAAACCGCTGAATCACTTACAAATGCCTTCTACCAGCACCTACAGGACTGCATGGATCAGGCAATCCCAAACAAAACTAAGACTCTCTGTACCAAAGGCAAGCGTCCAGTCTGGTGGACCCCAGCCATAAACAAGCTCTACAACAAAAGGAGGAAGCTACTACAAGATAGAGCAAAATCCTTGAAAGGTAAGACACCTTTGATCATTATAAGTAAAAAACTAAGAGCTCTCATAAAATTATCAAAGGCAAATTTTGAGAGAAAAATCGCCAAGGACTCTAAAGACAATCATAAGGCCTTCTTTAGCTATGTTAGAAACCTAGGAGGAAACTCCCAGATATGCTCAGAATTAGTTCAAAATGATGTGAAAATTACTGAACCTACACACATTGCTAACATACTGGCTGACAGGTTCAGTGCAAACTTCTCCCCCCCTTCCCCCCAAAAGGAGAGATATCTATTCCAGAGGATTGTAGCCGCTCAAACATCTCCAACGCCCAGGTGAGAACTGCCCTCACTAAGGCAAAAAACACAGCATCCATGGGACCGGATGGTGTCCCCGGCTGTGTGCTTCATGAACTCAACGAGGAATTAAACCCACAGTTAGGACAGCTGTTTAATCTTAGCCTCACCTCAGGATACGCACTCCAAGGAGTGGCGCACGGCGACTGTGGTCCCACTTCATAAGGGCGGTGCCTCCACAGACCCTGGAAATTACCGCCCCATTAGCTTGACAAGCCTTATCTGCAAAGCCATGGAGAGGATCATAATGGAACTCATAAATAAAGACATAGGGAACTTGCAGACTTTGGATCCAACCCACTTTGGCTTTGTCAAAGGCAGATCCTGCCTCTTAAACTTGGTTGACTTTTTTGAGACAGTCACCAAGGCCATTGATGAGGGAAAGGCAGTCCATACAGCCTACCTCGACCTGGCAAAGGCCTTTGACACAATACCCCACTCAGGTATCATCGAAAAACTCATCAGCTTGAATGTAAACCCATACATCACAAGATGGGTTGCAAACTGGCTAAGCGACAGAACCCACAGGGTCAGAGTTGCTGGAGCCATGTCAGACTCAAAGCCTGTCACAAGTGGTGTCCCACAGGGCTCAGTCCTGGGTCCACTCTTGTTCGGCATCTACTTTTCTGAAGTACAAGCAAACACAGGAGGGTTATGGCTGACAAAGTTTGCAGATGACTGCAAACTGGGCCATAGTCGAAAACACATCTAACACAGATATCCTCCAGAAGGGCCTCACAGAAACGGATAACTGGTGCCAGAGCCATGGCCTGAAGTTAAACGCCAAAAAATGCATAGTCATACCCTTCGGGAAAAACAAGGTTACCCCTAGCTACCATATAGGTGACAATCCACTGAGCACAGAAAAGTCATCAGGGATCTGGGGACCCAAGTTGACAGTAGTCTTCGCTTGACACTCATGTTGCTAAAGTAGTTAGGAAAACCTTCTATATTGCCCACCTGATCATGAAGGGATTCACATCTAGATCAAGGGAGGTCATCGTCCCCTGTACTCATCACTCATTAGACCTATGATTGAGTACAATGCCCGTTCGAATGTATCTGACCAGACACCTGATGCAGCTTGAAAGGCCCCAAAAGTTCCTCACCAAAAGGATAAAGGGTCTCAAAATATGTCTTATGCTGCCCGACTGAAAGAACTCCAGCTTTATTCAGTCTCATACCGCTTGCTCAGAGGTGACCTGTGCCTGACATATAAGGCCATGTCAAACCCAGATTTGATGAATATGCTTCACCTCAAAAATCTAGATCCCTCAGAACCACAAGGGCGGAGACTTAAACCTTGACACGGTTATAAATAGAACGTGCTGGAGGGACAGATTCATCACCCAGAGACTCCCTATGCTGTGGAACAAAATCCCGGTACATGTGAGGCAGAGCACCTCGCTGGCCTTGTTCAAGAGGAATCTTGACCAATGGATGGGAGATCGCAGATATACCCCAGGGATTACTTCAGTGTCACTGCTTGACAGAGGCACAGAAAAATGATAGGCATAGTTTTTATTCAAACTAAAGGGGTGGCGAAAGCCACATAACTATGGGCTAGGCTTATAAATGCCCTTGGGCAGATAGCCTAGTATGAACCTATGAACCTATGAGCCTATATAAAAAGACCAATTGAATAATTAAATAAACAACTCGATTCCTTTCCTCCTATGGAAAACTATTTACTTTGTATTTCCATGTGTAATTCATGATTTTATTACTAAGGCAAACAAACAAAAAATTTGTGAGTGGGGTGTTGCAATATGTGTCTAGCCAAAGCATTTGTGGTGGTACCTTTACTTATATGATACGTATGTTCGTATATGCGTTGGCGCACTGTCCTTTCTGTCTTTCCTATATAAAAGGATTTCTTTGTCTTTTGTTTGCCATTGTGCACCAGTAACTATATAACAAAAGAGGAGGGCCATGGGCATTAAGGTTAGAAGAAAAGGAATTGTTGTGGCAAATTAGAACCTTTGCGCGCATACACCCTGGCCTTAATGAATATGCTTCTATTAAATGCATTTTGAAACTAAAACAGTTAGATAGGTAGAGTGTGTGTGTGTGTGTGTGTGTGTGTGTATGGGGGGGGGGTTAACACAGAATATAGCCCCAGGTATTTCAGTGATTCAATTATACCATAAGTATTTTTTTATATATATATTTTTTTCTATTTAATATATTTGTATTTTATATTAATTCAAGTCACTAATTTAGTGTTTAGGTATTTAGTAATAAAATCATGAATTACACATGGAAATACAAAGTAAATAGTTTTCCATAGGAGGAAAGGAATCGAGTTGTTTATTTAATTATTCAATTGGTCTTTTTATATAATTGTTTTATTGTTTTATTTATTAATTGTATAAGTATATAAGTCATTGATTGCTTGTGTAACTTTGTCTGAGGAAGTTTGGATACTAGTCCTTACGAAAGCGCTTATGGAATAAAGTTTTGGAAAAGGAAAACATCTGTAAGTTTCACTGTCTTTTAGATGTTTTAGCAATTATTATTTGTGTCTCATCTAAACAAACTCCCTTGTAAGAATAGGTAAACATCTTATAAAATAAGCTATGTTTATCAGGAGTCCCTCAGATATCTGCTTAGATTCATAGTTCTCACCATTTATAAGCTGCTTAATCACAGATCTTCCTGGTTTTCATGTAGTCCTTTATGCTGCTAGCACAGACCTGCTTCATCAATGAGCCAGTCTCACACTTCAGTAAGGGCTTCACAAAAGCATTGGCAAGTTTTGAGTATAGTGTAAAAATATGCACCTTCAAATTCAAAAACAAAGAACTATCTTACTAATTTGGACACTGTTACATTACATAGCCTTGTAGTCTATTATCATTGTGCATAATTCGGTAAGAAGTTGAAGTATACACTTTCATGTCAGTATTCCTGGAAGTCAAAACAGGAATATACTTTAAGGTTTACCCGAAATTGTCATATTTTATTGTGACATCTGAAACTCCCATCATGCATTTTTTAATCTAGCCCTGCCATCTGAAATTCCCATCATGCAGTTCTCAGTGTAGTCCTGATAGCTGAAATTCCTATCATGCTGCTCTCAAGAGTGAAACAATCTATTAACTCTTCAAATAAAAGCTTCTTGTCCACCCAAAAGAACAAACTGAATGCTCTTCCTACATGGATCTTGATTGTCACATGTATCTTAGTTTAGAAATATTCCGTTATCACTCCCCTGACCTATTAATTTTTTTTTTTTAATATAAGAATACAATTACTTATGTTTTCATCTGTTCTTCCACTATTACCCTATCATTTACATACTCCACATATCCAAGACCTTCATGTCCTTCCCAGTTCCATCCTACTTTTGTCAGATTTTTTAATTTATAAAACATTCAGCACTGCAGTAGGGCTCTGCAGTATTAACATGAGTTTATTTGCCGACTGACACAGGAAATGTAATGTCTTGGATAACTATTCAAGAACATCTCTAACTTCAACATGCATAAATGTGGTCCTAGCAAACCACATTGCCATACAATAAGGGTTATTATATGTGCCATCAAATTACTATGAACAACAGATCTCCCTTTTTTTTGGAAACAGAAAGCAAGATATTATTATTGGCTTTTATTTTCCTAAGCTTGAACATTAAAACTCCAAGAACCCTGAGGGATTTTTATCTTCTTTTGCAAAAATGTTTTTATTTTGTTTTTCCTCATGACAGAATACTTTCCAATTACCATTCTGTTAAAGCTCTACATTAACTTTATAAATCACATCTGTTGGATTCATTCACTGCTCTGACACATATACACTTAGGGACAGCAAGTAAAAGCTGCACAAACATCTAGTGAGGAACTGGTGTGATCGTGACATTCTCTGTTTACCATCTAAATTGCTGGTTGGCTCAGTGTCACTCTCTTAGTCTTTTATGGTGATAGGAAATGTTTTCTATTTCTCCTCACCAAGGCCATTCTACCAGGTGCAGAGTGAATGGTGGGGGTGACACCACAGTTCCATGGCTCTTAGTGCCCATGGTCCACACCTCCCATTCAGATGTGTATGGAATCAGGCCGCTTTTATGATGCTTCCTGTTAAAAAAATCAGCATCACTCTGTATCCTCACCCTTTCTGTAACACCTGTTGCAGTCTGGTCAGGAAGTGTGGGTGCCATTATGAATGGAAGATGAGGCACCAAGTTCCCAAGTCTGTACGCACTATGATGTGGGCTGGTCTGTACTCAATGGTCAAAGATGTTGCTCTGAAAGTGGCAGTTAGTACAGAAGATTAAGGCTATGACCTGTTAATGAGCTACATCTTCTTGCACAGGGTTTGATTCCCTCAGCCTCTATTTGCCAATAGTGTGACTCTGAACAAGTCAGCCAACCTAGCTGGCTCTCTAGAGCAACTGGGAAATTGGGCCAGGCTCTTTAATGGTCTATAAAGAAGTGCTAGGCAGGGATTCCATGCTTAACTGAACAGATTTTTCACCATTTGTTCATAATGCTAGGACTTGTCATTGCTCTGGCTAAATTTTGGTTATGAGTGATGTATCTGAATCCATGCTTATTTGCAAAATGAGTAAATCTGTGTCCTGGAAACTAAGGTCCTTTGTTAGATAATAAGGTCTGTCAGATGCCATGTGTGACAGACTTTAGATGTACTACTACATTCTCAGACTGTATGGAAATTAGTTTAGCAATTTTCACAAATAGTGAAAAGAAGTCCACTATTAAAAGCTGATTATTATTCACCAGAGTGAAATTGTTTTCACCAGTTTTCTCATAAGGTCTCTAACAACATGCCTGTCATTAATAGCTCAGCAAGACTGACAAACAGACTTGACAATTGTACACGTTCCTTCAACTGTCCACATAATTCTAACCACCAAACTGCTTCTCTAGCATATTGCCTGTACTTCACAATCCCTTGGTGATCCTTGTGTATTTTATTTAGGATACGGTTTTTCAGAGCTGAGGTTATCATTAACCCAGAACCTTTTTAACAAGAGCCAGTTGGGAATAGCATGAGACACCCTTTCAGGTCAGTATTGTTTCATGACTCCATCCTGTCTGTTGTCGTCTAGCCACCATGCAGAAGATTATCACATGAGAACATGTACTTGTAGCACACAACTCCTCTTGTAGCTCAACCAAGTAAACTGGACCTGCTACTTTATTATCCATCACAATGCCCATAGATGTTGGTATCCTCCAATGTATCTGTGTCTAATTTGTTCTGTCTCACCTTGAGTCAAAAGTGCAAAAGACAAGATACGTGCTGCCAGAGATCTAGTCTGGAACATGACTGATGGTGTGGGAGTATCTCATCAGCCTCAGATGGAATCTCTGAATCCCTGAGTGGAAGCTCTTTGTTAGTTTAATACCCAATAAATTCAGCAGAGGTTTGTGAACTGCCTTCAGTTGAAACTTTCGGCCCATGAGAAGTCTATGAACCTTTCCTATCAATAAGTGAGATCCAAAAACCTCCTTTTCGCTTCTTATCATTGTTTCTTCCTGGACAATAACTGTAATGCACATGTGATGGGCATCCACTGGTTCCCACCTTCCCGAAGGAGAACAGCCACCATTCCACATGAGAATGCATCCAAGCACAAGTCAGTTATTTTAGGTCATACAAACTCAAAACAGGAATGGATGAAAACTCATAGTTTAGCTGCACTACCCCAACACCAGTGCTTCTTCATATAGAAAGGTATCCTCTTACATAATGGTTCAAGAACATCATTAGTTTCAGTCTGTGTAGACTTGACTCTAACAAGCCACACACCCCTACATTGTTAGTGGATACATTTCCCTAGCTGGCTAAACATTCCAAGAAAGCTACACACTTCAGTCATATAAGCCCTTGTCTTTAGGATTGCACCTAACATCTCTGGATCAGGTTTCACCCCGATTAGGAAACAGGATGTTACCCAAAAATTTTACTTCACATTTTTCACCTTACACTTTTCCATATTCAATGGGATACCTGTATTCTGAATCCTCGTAAATCCACTGACCTCTCTTACATCATGCTCTATGTTTTGGCCCAGATGAAGACATTATTCATATGGCAAATTACTTCTGGAATTCCATCTAAGACCACTAACATCCACTTTTGCAGGTGCTCTGCAGCTGAAGCAATACCAAGTGATAATCTTCTGAAGAAGTATCAGCCAAATGGGGTGAAGATGGTGGTGTATTTGGTAAATTCCTTGAACAGCAGAAATTGGTAAATACCAATATTTACATCCATCTTGCCAAATACCTATGCTCCAGCTACTATAAATGTTTGCTCCACAGACAGAAGAATGTCTTTTCTTAATTCGTTGTCTAATAGAGTCTGACTAGGTTAACACAGTTACTACAGTTCCATTTCTCTCAAAACTGATCTGCTGGCTCATTCACTCTGGTTATGACACACACACTCTCAAACATGCAAATTTCTCCTTGATTTCCCCAATAAAGTGACTGCAATTCATCTAGGTATCATGAGGGAATAGGGTATCAAAGTGGCCTTAGGTTTAATGGTTTATGGCTGCTGCACCATTCCTAAACCAGTACAAAGTTGTGGGTACATCGCTTTCAATGTTTCAGCAACTGTGCTGTCCAACTTGGATACTAAGTTCTGGTTTACTATGGCAGTCTTACCCAGGAAAGTAGTTCTTAGCTAACCATATAAACATCTTCATGAACTTTAAATTCTTTCCTTCTGATTGACTGTCTCAACATCCCCAGGGCAGAAATAGAAACACCTTCAAATCCAAAGCATACCTCTAAACTGTCCAGATTTTACAGAGATTTTTGCCTTATATTTTTGGTCTGTTCCCCATAAAATTTGTGGTTTTCTGGCAAATCACTGAGGATTGAAGTTACTAAATAATGACATACATTTGAGTTTCAGACTTCATATCCTTCAGAACATGCATACTAACCCAAATCCGGTTTGCTATCAAATGGGTGATAGGACTTTGTTGGATTTACATTAGTCTGAACGCCCAATTTTATAGTATCAAAAGATCGAAAAAATAAATGTTGAAATGTACAACAGCGAATGCACTATAGCATTTGCTGTTCTGAATTTCAACATTTTAATGCAGATCGCACTATAGTGGGGATCGGGAAATGTACCTTTTCCCTCACTGTACTGTGATTTCAGAGTTTGTATATATAAGTAGCAGGGGGTGTGGGGGGGGGGTGAAACTCCTCACATGTGGGGGACACAGGGGAAAACATTGTTTACTGTGTGTTGCCCAATATTGGCAGTTGCAGAGGTGTGGAGAATGTTCAAATTCTGTTAAATTTGACATCTGCCACTTTCCCGTTCGACTTTTGTGTCAGTCGATATTTCGGTTATCCAGTTTGTTGAAAGGAAAACTTGCAATCGTGAAATGTTAGTAAACCCCCAAATCCTGTTATTCCAGCAACTTTCTAAGTTTATGAGAGCAATATTTAAAAATGTCCTTATTTTTGAGTCTTTCTCCTCCATTACTTTAGGTTTTGTCCATATTTCTTGTGCTAAGAGTTTGAGGTATGGTTCAAAGATTGGCTTTTTAGATTTAGTGGCCATTCATGGCCTATTCCCTTTTCAGTGTCCTTAATAAATATGATTGGGGATGATTGTCACATCAGCACCTATATTAGTCTTGAATTTCACTTTATCATCAGGGTCTATATCATTTAATCAAACTACATATTCATTGAATACATATTCGTCAAACATTAATCAACAAAACTCATTTCAGCGAACCCTGGAATTTTCCCAGTGTTAGGAAGCACTTGCCCATCACCGCAACTTTCCCATTTTCCCCACTATAGTGTAATCTCAGAGTTGGTATATATAGTGGGGGGGGGCACAGGCCCCCACATTGGGGGGATGTGGGAACAAAGACCCTCACTTGGGTTGGTTTGATTTAGCGCGGTGTCTGTTCAGAGTGCTGGTGGGCAAGTGGTTCATAACCCTGGTAAAAAGTCCGAGGTTCATTGAAATGAGTTTTGCAGATTAGTGTTTGATGAATACATATTCGATGAATACGTATTTCGATTAAGTGAAACAGACCCTAACATCAGTTGTTATTATCTTGAGTTGCTAATTTGCTAATTCAGTTAGGTCAGTCTCTGATGAACAGTTCAGAAAACCCAAGGACCTCTCCCAGCTTCTACCATGCCAAGAAACAAGAACTTGCTATCTGCTTTCATAGTATGCAGCTTTCTAACTGACTTACAAACCTTTTTGTGATGCCCACTCTTTTCGTATGAGTGACGTGATGGTTCTGATGAGACACTGCCATTTCTGGTGATATGAAATCACATACAGAGAGCAGGACTGCTGTAAAAGATGCTCCTGTGCCACTGATGCACACTGTCTGGCTTCCTTGTTGCCTTTGGCTTTTAGGCTTTAGAGTAAATTGCATCAATCTATGCAGCATTTGTAGCCCCAGCAACATTGCCTCTTAAGCTAGTTTACTGTCTTTCAGTTGCTTCAGGCTGTCTTACCATGTTCATTACATCTTACATGGGTCAGATCATTGTTCAGCTGCATTGTTTCTAACAGCACAGTGGGTCTTAATCTGACAACTACCCTGCTGTAGACCAGCCCAACATGGGGTGGACAGTATATGCAGTTTTCAACAAGGACATGCAAGGCACTGATAAAATAACAATTAACTGTTTTTGTGAGTAGCTGCCCTCTCTGGTTGAAACTTTCTATCACATAGGCCAGCTTCTTTTTATGGAAGGAAAAGCATTCCAAATGTGTCTCTTACAGCCTTATTCTGCTGCCTTTCACCTTCAGTTAAATTCTGTCCCCTCATATGTCATCTTCTTTATCTTCCACACAGTATATTAAAGTGCCAATCTGAGTGACTTTCGAGGACACTTATACATGAATTGCCAGTCTTTTTAATCTTATCTGCTTTTCCCATTTTTGCAGTTTTAAAAAATGGAATGGTTCTGACTGTATAGAGAATGTGGCACTTGGTGTCTCTGTGGCTGCTGTCTATCTTGCTCTGGTAGATCCGTGGCTATACCTTTTGGTTATCTCTTACAGTTCAACATTGAAAATGTTCTAGACACTTTTTGTTCCTCTACTTCTTTTTTTTCCTTTTTCCTCCCTTTAGTTAACTCTATTGCAGCACTTTTGACATCATGGCAGATATCTTGGATTATAAAAAATTCACTGCTGTGACAGTAGTGTGCTGTCTTTAACTGATTTTATGCACAGCTGACAACCTCTCAGATAACTGTTTGTTAATATCACTTGTTTAATCTTGACCTTAGCAAGCCATGCCTCCATATAGTGTTACCTATGCAGGTCATCAAATTACCATAGAACAACAGACTTTGAACACTTATTGGATTATCCTAATAGTTTATATAAATTATCTCATCAGCATTAATTTTTGATTATAGCTGAGTAGTAGCTCCATCTGATTAAGCTGCTTTTAGTAACAAACTCTGTTTCTATGTGAGATTTATCGATAAAGTACAGTTGTGTCTCACTTACTATGATTGTAGATGCTCGAGTAGATCATTGTTGCAATACTGATTCTTGGGTCTTCCTGCCATGTGGAGGCCTACGAGTGGCCTGTTTTTTAGAGTCTTTACATCATCCCTAGCCAACAGACATCTGAAGACTGATGTCTGGATGTCAGGGTATGAGAAGTGCATCTGTTGGCACCAGCTTCAGGTCCTTCTTAGCAGTGAATGAGCAGTCTGATGCCTGAGGACAGCACAACCTCCCCAGTTGTCTGAATTTAAGTGAGAAGGAGGAAAAAACATAGGAGTCGGACAGGGGATGATGAAAATAGGACTATCTGAAGAAAAACTCCTCTGCACCCTGAACCCAGCAAGTCAGCAAACAGAGAGGCTGGAGGTTGGGAGTATGTACTGCAACACTGATCTACTCGAACATCTACAATTATGGTAAGTGGGACACAACTGTACTACAGTCTTCATAGTCAATGTTGCAGTACTGATTCTTGGGAGGACTCCCAAATCTAAAAGTTGGGTGGTGGGTCATCTGTATGACCTTAGGAAATAAGGTTTTGCAGGATAGCAAAAATTAAACCTGCTCCATCCCTGGAGGCATTGCATAGGTTATAGTTTTTCTAGGATGGGCTGGGTGGGGACTCCTTTGAGGAAAGCTGTGGTAGTTGCCCCATGTCTGGTGAAGTGAGCTTTAAATTTAATCCTTTCTATGGTGTGAGTAACAAAACTTAATATAGTTAGCTATCCAATTAGTGATTGTTTGTAGACAAGCTTGCCCCGGTTACCCTCTGCAAAAGCCACCAGCAATTGCTCTGCTCTATTAGGACCCTTTGTCCTGTCTAGATAGTACCTGATCTGTCTGTGCAAATCCAGTGAATGGAGGACTAGCTCTGCCCTGTTTTGTGGATTTGGGTAAAAGACTGATAGGTGGATGGCCTGGTTTTAAGGTAAATTCTGATACCACCTTAGGCATAAAGGAGGGGGTTGTTCTGAGGATGACCCTGTCCCTGTAGAAGACAGTGAAAATGTCTTTACATGTGAGGGCTTGTAGATAAGAAACTCTCCTAATTGATGTAACATATCCTTCTGGGTGGTCTCAGGTGAATCACCCCTCTTAGAGAAAGTTTCACATGGGGGTGCGAGAAGATAGGTGGGACACTGTGCAGGCAAACTGGTATTGCAGATGCACCTACCTTAATGCTGGAATAGGAAATTCATAACCTAAAGAGGCCTGACAGGCATTACAAGACTGAACTATGTCTGTTCGAGTAGGATCAGTGTTATTGCTATGACACCAAGTAGAAAATCTCCATTTTGCCAGGTATGAGTTCCTGGTATTGCACTTTCTTGCTTTCCTCAGCATGGAGAGCACATCCTTCAGATAAGATGTATTCATAGCTGTCAAACCCAATCCTCCAGGTAGTTAACTTGAGGGTGGCTAGATGGGGGTAGATGACAGATCCCTTGACTTGGCTGAGGAGATCTATCTTCTGTGATAGGGTATGGAATCTCCCCTTGCTGACAGTCATGAGGAGGGGAACCAGTGTTGTCTCAGCCAGAAGTGGGTCACTAGGATCATGCTGGGTCTGTCCACCCTGACTTTTATTAATACCCTGGAGACTGGCGTAAGGGCAGGAATGCATACAGGAACCAGTTTGCCCATATGAAGGCAATTGCATTTGTTTTCCAAGCTCCTGTTTGTTAGGTTCCACAGCAGAACTTCTATAGTTGCTTGTTGGGGAGAGAGACAAATAGGTCTATTGAGGGAATCCCCCACTATGTAGTCAGATCCAAGAAGACCTCTCTTTTCAACATCAATTCTAGAAGGTCCCTGCTTAGAAAATCCATTAGAGTATTTCTCTGGCCTGGAGTACAAGAGGTTAAGAGAGTCAACCCTATGTCTTCAGCCAGGATCTAAATTTTTCTCATAAGGCTGTACAGAGGCTAAGACAAAGTTCCCCCTTTTGTTTTTGTACCTCATAACTGCTGTGCTGTCTGTCCAGATTTGCAATGTCCCTGGGATTAAGATTTGTTTAAAGGCTTTTATGGCCAGGTAGACTGCTAATAACTCCTTTTCCTTTTGAGTTTATATGCAACTTCATCTGCACTGGAGACCCGCTACATTCAAGGGACCTAAGTCTGTTCCTCAAGCTATGTCTGAAATGTCTGTAGTAATGCTCTTGTCTGCTTATGGAAAAGTAAAATTTGATCCTGTGTTCCTTTGTATGGTTCTCTTTCATCACAGGAGTTCATTTTTCAGGTTTGGTAGGAGGGACACTAGGGTTTCCAGGAGTTGGGAGTACACATATTTTTTCAAAAACCATTGGACTTTCCTCATGTGCAATGTTGCAAATGGGATCATGGGAATGCACAATGCCAAGTGTGATGATGTGAGGTAGTGCCAGCTGTGCCAGTGGAAGTAGGTCAGTGTGTGTGTAACATATGCCAGCATACCTAGCTGACATTTTGTAAAAAAACTGAATGTCATTTAAATATCAAACTAATTTGTACAGATATTTGTGTTAAAAATGTATCAACAGTGGGTCCAGCTGGACAGAAAAGAAATATACATGTATGTCAAACTGTATTGTTGTTACTGATGAAATTTATATATTTCAACAGAGTATACTGGAAGGGAAGGGGTTAGTCTCAGCCCAGCTAGTCTTAAGAAAAATAGCTTGAAATTAAATCACTTGGTGTAGGCCATAAAGATTTTAGCTCACAGGTCTGAATCCTGCCAGAGACACAATGTCTGTGAAAAGCTGAGGCTGGGATCCTACTCTATTGTCCTTAGTGGTGAACTAATTGCTACCCTGGGGTGCCAGAGAATGGCTTGTTAGTTTCTGCAGGAAGGGTGTAAGTGTTGGAATTGTCTTACAGTTTCCAGATGCTGTAATAAACCTTAGCTAAAGTTCTATGTGTGAATTGTGACACATCAGTGCCAGATCCTGACTCAGTTTCTAGTGAGAGGGTAGTGTGGGAACAACAGAGTCATATGACCAGATGTGATGTCATTCTGTAGCTAGCACTGAAAGTTGAGAGATGTGAGGTGTGTACTCTGTTTTTGGACCTGACAAAACACTCATCCACATTTTTCTTGCCTTGTTTTAGTAAGTCCACAAGAAAGCAGGTAGTAAGCCAGCCAGCTTTGTGTGTTTTATACTTTATTAAACAATTTTACTTTGGTGGACGGTTGGACCTTTGCTTACTTCTTTGTTTTTGCTTTAGTAAGTAACTAAGGAACAGTAATTCTTCAGTCAGTTAGAAAAACATTGTGAGATTAGCCAAATGTAGTTTTTTCCTGTATCTGACTGAGTCTTTCCATCAGTGTTGTTTTTTTTTTTATTTCCTGTTATTGAAACTCTGGTGTTTATTGTAAATAGATATTCAGTATTTTCATGTTTTGTATTATTTATTATTAAATATATTTAAACCTTTCATTGTGGTTGGACTTTTAGAAGATATTTAACCTTTGAGAGTACTTGCATTTCTTTAGTGGCACTGTGGCTCCACATTCCTGCAAGTATTGCTGCTTGGTTAAACACTACCATTTGTATAAGTATTAATTTTAATAAGTGTAATTGGGTGCCCTGGTAAAGTAGTTGGTTTTGAGTGTTCTGATGGTAGCAGGTCTACCTTATAGTCTGGGTGGAGGTGGCAGTTGATAAGCTGTGCCAGCCTTTCCCAGGTGGGTGTCTGTGTGTGCGAAATTCAAATTTCAAAGAGAATCAACTTTCCATGTCATTAGGCAGGGGATGTCTTGTTGGTCATTTATGCACACCTTTTGTGGATTCAGTGGACAGAACAGAAGGATCAGCCTTCAAACTTTTATAGAGATTCTTGTGAGATTCAAGCACTGTGTAAAATGTGCCTGATTTCCCAGGAGCAGTGGGTATAGAGTCAGTATGTAGTGCAATGCCTTCAAAGACATCATCCAATACAGTGTGTACTAGAGGACTAGCCAGTGGTCTGGGTGAAAGTAAGCTTAGCAGTTCCCTGCAGTGGATCTGGGCCTGGGTGAACTGCTTACTTTCCTAACCGAAAGCCTACTTCATGCTATGTAGGGTATCCCTGAAAAAAGGTCCTTGGGGGTAGGGTAAGAGGAAGAAAATGCATCATCTGAGTCTGAGTTTGGTAAGTGGCCAGAGTAAGGCAGTTCCTCCTCATCCTCTGAGGTAGAGAAATCTTCATCCTCCTGAAAAGCTACTTCCTTGCTCCTTTTAGATGGGGAGGCCTCAGAGGTGGAAGAATGAGAGGACACTTTATAAACTCCTGTGCTATTTTAAGGAAGTCTTGGAAGTCAGTCTGAGAAGCAGTGGTTGGAGGCAATGGTGAAGTAAAGGAAGTGATTTACTTCAGTTTGGTAGTCAATTTTAAAGGGGTGACTGGAGGATGCAGTCTTCTGAAAGCAACTCTGGTTGTTGGGGAAGACAGGGAGTTTCCCTTGAGAGTCATGGCATGGACATTGAAAGCTGAGGCTTGCAGAGTGACCTCAGACCTAACTGACATGTGAGCCATGGTGGCATCTGTATGTAGGCTGGAAACCATGGTGGTATCTCCAGGGATCACTCCAGAGGGTTCAGGCCTAGGAGATGCCAAACAAAGGGGCTGGCATCTCACTTAGGTTATCAGTCAACATTAGACCTATAGTTGGAGCTTTTTCACTAATGTCATGGTCCTTTGCCTTTTTGTCTTTACATTTTTTGGAATGACAATAGCAGATGCTAGAGCCTGCAGATGTTCTACAGTGGCAGTGGATTGTGACACTACTGAGGAAGCCAAAGAAGATGACTACATATGGGAGGCAAGTAACTTGGCCCTATGTCTGAGAGTTTTCACGTGGAATCTTACACAGTCAGGACAGTAAGAGATGTCATGCTGAGGCCCCAAGCAGAACAGACAAAACAAGTGAAAATCTTTGTGGGATTTCCTTCCCACACATCAAGCAATTGCTGACATTTTTGAACATTAAATTAGTTGAGAAATTTCCCCAAGGGGGTACTTATTTGACTGGAAGAAGAACTTTCTCTGGAAACATTTGCTGACCAATAGATTGGTAGCATACTGAACACACATAAAGCACATTGGACTGCATGGCTAGAAAGAGCTGAAGATGGCACTAACAGATGCCCTTCTTATACTCTGACATCCAGACATCAATTTTTGTATGTCCGTCGGCTAGGAATGATGTAAAGACTATAGAAATATGGCTGGTTGCAGGCTTCTCCATGGCAGGAAGTCCCAAGAATCAGTATTGCAAAATTGACAGTAAAGAACATCTTGAGATATTCCAAAAATTCTATTGAACTAGTATTAGTATATGATATTGCTTGCCATATTCATTAGTTACACATTTGTGAGATCTTGAAATTATATAGGAATTACTGAAGGAACTGGTTTCATACATGGTACTCTTTAGCTATATTCCTTAAATCTGTAAGAATTAGTGAAGGAATCACTGTGTGTATGTGTTATTGTTAGCTGTACTGTATTCTGTAAATGTGTAGGAGCTGTGATGGAATTGGTGCTCATATGTGCTTCTGGTAGCGGTATTTCTAAGTATGCAAGAATTATGATTTAAGCAGCTCTCATATGTGTTGCATGTAGCTTAATACCTTAAGTGTATAGGAATTTCCAGTGTAACTGGTGTTCATGAATTTTACAATTATTAATTAATGTCGGAACTGAATGTGTAGGCAGTAATGAAGGAACTGCTGCAAACGTGTGTTACCGTTAACTGTACTCCCTAAATCTGAATAGTATAGATCAAGAACTTATGCCAGATTAATGATGATCGTAAAAATACAGACCCACAGTTAGGTCATCTGGCATCATGTACAGTCCCCCAGATTGGAAGTTAAGGAAAATGTATTTTGTTGAGGAGAAAAAAGGTCTTCAGAATCAGATTAGACCTATTCCTAATAACAGCTGATAAGCAATTGCTGACAGGATGCAAGTGAGGTACCAGCACTACAATTTTCATTTAATTTAAAAAGCTAAACCCAATATCGCAGCTTCTTAAATGAATGCATTTAGGGTTTTACTGTTTTAGTAACTGTATTAGCATACTCTCTTTGCTGTAGTTCCTAACATACAAAGCTACTAAATGCATTAATTTAAGAAGCTGTGATATCACCCTTGGCTTCTTAAATAAATGCCTGTATTGCACCTGTGCCCTATTGGCAACTGCATATTCCACTCCCTAACACCTTGCTTCTAGGGCAGCTGTCCCCTTTGCCCTGACCTCATCACGGCTCTGTAAAAATATGACCTTATGTCAGTTCTTCTGTTTTCCTATAAGTGTATCTGACTGCCTATGGAGAAGGCCATAAATGGAAAGTGTCACTGCCCTAGTTCATTTATCTGATTAGAAATTAACAAACAAATAACCAAATTACCAAATAAATAACTTTGGAGTCCTCTTTGACATGTATATTGACTGCCCCATCATGACTCCTAAAACTGCATCAGTAAGTCAATGTGTATTTATAAGTAAAGCAAGCTGTAAACTTAATGCTGAGAAATTATGCATTCATTTATATTATTCATTTGTTAGGATACAAGTGTCTGTTTGGAGGACTGTCCTGGAAACATGAATCAAACATGGGACTACAGGATGAAGCTCATTAGCAACAGATAGCCTTAGCCTCCTGTTGTAAACTGCCAGACAGGAAAGGTTGTGGTACCCATGTGACTGTCAGAATGAATATAGCATGGAAAGCATTATGAATGGAATGATTTATACATGGCAGAAGAAAATAGTTATGAGCAAAGCAATCTGTTACCATGACACAGTGTTCCATTTACTGTTTGCATTCACAGTCATTGCCATCCTGTTTGTGTTTCTTTGAAGCCTTTAACTCTACACACCTCTAGTACAACCATCAGAAAATGTTCCTATTCAGATAGATAGCAGCAAATTACTGAGAAAAAGAAAAACTCCCTTAATAAGAATAGAAAATGGATGTGTCACATACCATACAAGTTCATCCAAGGATACTTCTGATTTCCATGTCACTGCCATTGAGACTTCAACCAGTAGCTTTCCTTGTCCTAAAAAAATAGAAATCTATTACTAGAATTGTTTGCATGTTATTCTGTGAGGCTCAGTACATCCATCCATACAAATCTACATCCCTGAAGACTGCTGTGCAGTATTCAGACATTCTCACCTGTGAGCTCGTTACTGTACCTGAAGTAATTTCTCATGGGCTTTCAAGCTATACTAGCTGTGGTACTCAAGTGTTACATTTTAAATATATTCTCTCCTCTCTCTATTATTTTAAGTAACACTTCAGTCTTTCATTCTTGATAAAAAAGATTCCTTGGATTCAGAAACATTGTAGGCCTGATTGCAGCCAGCCCTTCATTTACCTTGTGTGTGCAATGCATCCCTGTGCTCATTAAGAGTACATACATGTTGACAAGAATGCAAGAACAAGAGGTCATTAAATATCCCTCTCATGGCTGCAGCAGAAGCTGTGGAAAGAGTGGGTAGTAGTGTGGTATGTCTGTAGGAAAGCTCAGTCCCAGCAGTGCTCCTCAGAAATGCACACACCTTAGTGGTGAGATCTGCATGATCCTGCGGCTGCAGTAGTGGCAAGAAAAAGACATTATGTGGTAACCTTAAAGGGCCACAAACCATGTATGGTGATCTGTATTTTGACAAAATTAAAGGTTGGAAATGGGAAGATAAAAAGGGAGCAAGCAAATGGTAGAACATAAGGTAAATAATTAGAGAATAATCAGGGAGGAGTAAGGGAAAGAGGGGATTTGTTTTGAGTGTTGTGCCCGTTTTATATATATATATATATATATATATATATATATATATATATATATATATATGAAGAGGAGGTAAGTTGGAGAAGGTAATAATGTAAGTAAAAGGAAGGTAAGAGGGTTAGGGTATGTAACAGGAATAGACAAACAGATACAGAAGACAAGCAAGACTGACAAGGGTGGTGCTGACACAATCAGTTATAGGAAAAATAATGGTGAAGGAGAAATCAGATGCACAGAGGAAAGACGATGATGAGGAGGAGGAGTACTGGGCAACAAACTGGGGTGTATATAAACATAAAACAGAGGGGACACTGGGATGGGGGATAAGATAAGAAGCACAGCTGCACTCTCTGCCAACCATGACCCAGTGGGAGCTTATTTCTCATCATGTGTTCCCTCACTTCTGGGCTCTGACTCGGTGGGGGGTAAGGATCTGACTCCACAAGTCAATGAAATAGGATGTCTAGCTGGGAGATTCAGGCAAACACCAATTTATAAATTAGGCTCCCAACCATTTTCTCCAGCCTATTTCCTCCACTCTCGGTGCTTTCTGTAGGTGTTATTGTAGCACCTTCAACAGCAGGGCTATAGCAGTGACCACCTCCAGTGCTGTGGAGGTTACAGCTGCAGCGCATGGACACCATTGATTGTGGTGTTGGTGGCAGTGGTGTAGCAGGGGCAAAAGGTCTGGATGCTGCTACAGAGAAAAATAAAATAAATGAAAAGAAACTTACAAATAAATAAATGCATACATACATGTATAGAATGGAAAAGACAGATAGTGAGAAAGAGGGTGGGGAAAGAAAAGTACAAATACACTGAAAAAATAAAGGTAAAATATAGTCTGAGTATTTCTGTTTTACTGGTATTGTAATGCAATAGTCATGAAACAACTATCCCACTGTAAAAATAATGTACCAATATACAACCACAAGGCAACTTGAACCCACAAACTTTAGCATCTGTATTCTGAAAGGACTGCACTTGCATGCTGAGCATCATCAGCTGTCTATGAAAGAAATGCAGTGAAAGACAGGTTAGTAGATGTATCATGCATTTGCAGAATGAAAAGGTTACCAAAAGGGAACCGAACCCTCTGTTGGCATAGCAGTAGAACATCAGTGTCTTAACATGCTGAGTTAGAAACATAAGTGCATGAAAGCCTGCAACCACTGACATATATTTAATCAACTCTACAGTGCTGTCATTCAATACTGAACATGAAACTTAAGTGACAGTACTGTATCCAACAAGGTGCAACACCTATGTCACTTGATGCTGGACATGCTCTATATGAGGCATTTGTGTGTTTTCCAAATGACAAGGAAAATAGAAAATGGCCTGAAATGGTAGGGCAACAAATATTTACTAATATATATATGGTACTTGTAGCAAATTATTAGCCTAGCGTCTTAAGCATCCTAACTTTATACGATAGATCCTAAACAACTGACAGTATACAATATAATTTAACTTACTTTGATGGTGACATATTATCTACAGTATATGACACTACTGGCAAATCATGCATATCTAAAAATAAAGTACTACTCTGGACATTTGACAATGTGGCAGCCTTGGGGAAACCCCATAATTGTCCTAACTACTGGTATGGCATCTGACAGAACTGCTAGTAAAGCTACATTACCTGTAACAGGTATAATCACCTGGCACTCGCTGAGACACTCAAGCCTCCTCCTGCGCAGCTGTGCTTTTGCTGCACTCTGTTCAGGGGCTGTGGGAAGACAAATAGTCTATTAGACATTGCATGGCAGATGGTGGCAGTCTGCTTGTGGAGGGGTAAGCCAAGGCTTACGTACAGTACATAGTTGGTGGCTGCTCCTTGACCTCACCTCCCATTTCCCGGGGAGGGGGGTTTGGATTCTCCATTTCATACTGTTGTAATGGTGGCTACATTGCTCACTATTTCTTGGGATGCCCATGGCATGTGCCATCTCTTGTGCCAGGCTGCTCCAGGCCTCTGCCTTATATTGAGGCACTTGGTAGTCTTTCTCTGGAAGCCTTGCTGCATAACACTGGTGGACAAGGTTGGGGAAGATTTTGGACTCCTCTGGGAAGCACCTTTGGGAATTAAACTCTTTGCCTACATCCATATATGTCACTCTAATAGTTTGCAGAGAAAAATGGGTGAAAACTCATTGCCAGACCTGTTTCTACATGCACAAACTGTCATGCAGCAAGATTAAACTTATTTACATGACTGGTGGCAGAAAAGCCCAATATAGGTAATACATGATAATGGTTGGATATCTCAGTTTGAGGCATGAAACACAGTAGCCATGCTTATTGGTGTATGGTGGTTGTGAACTACACATTACAGCAGCTATAGTACTTGAGCATGGATAAATTTAGCAGCAGCAGTGCTTGTCCATTGTGCACATACCTCAAATACAAAGGTGAGGGGAGGATTGGACAACAAACTGGGATGGGCAGAAAAGAAAAAGGAAACTGAGCACCAAGATGGTAGATAGGATAAGGTTGTGCAGTTGCTGTCCCTGCCAGCTGTCACCCAGTGAGTGCTTACTCACCCCCCTGGATTTACTCATCTTTGGGCACTGGCTCAGATGCTGGTGCCGGTACTGGTAGGAATGTGACTGGCTGAATAGCCAATAATTTCTCCATGTGTCTGATTTGGGCATCTAACTGTCTGTCAATGATCTCCCCCATTATGTCTCTCAGCTGCAAAAGGGTGGCAAAACTGGCATTGCTACTGTAGATGCAACAGTCTAAGTTTCATAGAATACTGTGGTCTAACTCTCTCTCTCTCTCTCTCTCTCTGCAGTAAGTGGGGGCTATTGTGTTACATCTCATTGATATTCAGTGTTAAACTCTTAGCCTAGAGGGTTTCTCTGTATTTATAAGCGTTAGTCACTTATCTTTGAATTTATTACTGCTCAATATCTGAGTTGTTTGGCTTCTGCTACATACCTGCAATCAACTGCATTACTAGCTGAGTTAAGTACAAACTTGCAGTGTTAAAGATTGTACTGCATTTTATTTTTCTGTCTGTTTAATTGTTTCATAGAATACTGTGGTCTCTCTCTCTCTCTCTCTCTGCAGTTAGTTTCCCATCCTCCCTCCCTGTTCTTGTTCTGGTATTAATCTTGGTGGCTTTGGAATTGCCTGCCGCTCCTGTAAATTTGTGTTTGAAAACTCCTCCTGGGTCTATCTCATTTGTTCACTCAACCGAGTACAGTGAAATCATATTTTGACTTCAGACACTCCTACCAGTCCCATCTGTTCAGCTCGATCCTAGTCTAGTGTCACTAGCTCATTCTACCTAATACAGAGAGAACATTTGTGAAGGGCAAGCCACTTGGGTCCTTAATTTTGAATTATCTTTTGTTTCTCCTTTCTCCCTTTCCACTTTACAAAAAAAAAAATTCTAAGCTTGTTTCCTGCCTTTCCTGTAACTAGTCTAGTCCAAATACAGATTTGCTGTATGCAGGACTGCTTGTAAGCTTTTGAGCCCCCCAAACCTTTCTTTGTTGGAAGGAAGCCTTCTAGCTTATCAGTGGGAGTGGTAAGCACTAGGTAGCCTGTCTACCACAAGAGTGGTTTCTGGCCCAGAAATTGTAGTTTATTGGCCGTTTGGATAGTTTTTCCATCTCTTTCAACTTTCTGGTTTAAAAGCCCGTGTTTGCGCTTGTTTCCCACCTTTCCTGTAACTAGTCTAGTCCAGATACAGATTTGCTGTATCCAGGACTGTCTGTAAGCTTCTGAGCCCCCCAAGCCTTTCTGTGTTGGAGGGAAGCATCCTAGCTTTATCAGTGGGAGTGGTAAGCACTAGGTAGCCTATCTACCACAAGATCCAGGTACAGATTCTTAGTTTTAGAACTTGAATTTGCTTATTCGTGCTCAGCACTTGTTCAGAACTTGTTGTTAGCAGTAAATAAGCTACAAATTACTACAACACTCAACCTTCCTCTTTACCTAGAGGAAAACAGTTTTTGTACTTACTTTCCTCACTTGCTTAGAGAAAAACAGCTCTTATACTCACTTTCCTCACTTGTCTAGGGGAAAGTATTTTTTTTATTCAGGCATGTCCAAGGGTCAGCTCCCAGTGTTCTCTCCTGTCTATCTGTTGAATCTGGGCATATTGGGGCAATGTAGCAATTGCCTCATGTACACAGACAACCCTCTCTTCCTACCACCCAACACCACAACCTGTGAGAGATGCACTTATCTAGCCAAACTGGAGGTAAAGCTCTCTCCAACCAAGACTGAACTTGACAGTCAAGAGGAGAAGGTAAACACTTGCACCACACCACACTCATTACATAGTCCCACTAAACCTACACCACCAATATCCACACATAGAAACACAAAAACATTCACGGAGACTCTCAATAAAAATCTGTCTAAGCAACAGAGACCTCCAAAGCAGAAATACAAGCAACCTCCACCTCCCACCACAACCAAAATGACACATAGCCCACAGACTCCATGCACCAATAAACCACAGCCCATAAGGCAAAACAACGTACCCAACACACTAGTCATAGGTGATTCTAAAGTCAGGCACACTGATGTCCCACTCACTGGGCTAAACAAGGAGAAGGTTACTGTCAGCTGCCTGTCAGGTGCCAGGATCTGACACATAACCCACGCACTCAGGTCACTCCACAACAAGTACAAATATGGCTCTGTCATTATCCATGTTGGTGTAAACGACTGAGATGTACCTCCCTGGACTACATGAAAAGAGACATGGAAGAGCTCTCCGATCTTGTAGCCTAGGCAGGTATGACCCTAGCCCTGAGTATCATTCTGCCATCACCCAGAATGATACCACAGTATAAGGACAAAATGATTGACTTCAACAATTGGCTAAGCTTCTGGTGTCATTCTAAGGGGATCCAGTATCTGTCTGCTTGGGACAACATGGTCGACAGACCATGATACTTTGCCAGAGATGGCCTGCACCTGTCACCCCTGAGATTCCGGATACTGGCTAAGGGTCTTGCTGCCACTATAGTGCCTTTTTTAGGCAAGGTTCAAATGACAAATTCACCACTATAACAGGAACAGGCAAGCAAAAACTGAGGGTAATACTACTTAATGCTAGAAGTCTAAATCTCAAAATGCACTCACTCGAGGGACTCCTTAAAATGGAGAACATCGATATCTGTGCAGTGACTGAGACCTGGTTCAAGGCTCTAGAGAGCATCCCTGCATTACCAGGCTATAACTCATACCACACTTTTCGTCCATCTAACCTGGACCAGAACACCAAAGGCGGAGGCGTTTCCATATTCATTAAGAATATCCACACCTCCAGGCTAGATGCACAGCATAATGCATCTGAGGTTATCCAAGTGCAACTAACTCTGGGCAAAACTGCAATCCAAACTGTAGCTTGCTACAGATCCCCCACCATGCCCCAGGATTCCCACTCCCCTTTTCTTGATATACTGGAAAATATTAGGGTTCAACCAAACACCCTAATAATGGACGATTTCCACTACCTCACCATTAACTGGGAAAACTACTCATGTACCAACTGCTTCGCTCAACGCTTTCTGGTATTTATAAATTCTAATGCCCTGGATCAACTTATCCACACCCCCACCAGGGGCAACAATATCCTAGACCTAGTCATTACCAACATGAGTGACTGGTGTTCCACACCTGAAGTCAACTCCTCGTTGGTCAGATCCCACCATAGGTTCATAGGTTCATAAGTAGGTACTAGGCTATCAGCCCTGGGGCCTATACAAGCCCAGCCAAAAGGGTACCCTGGCTTTTGCCACCCAAGAAAATTATTTTCCTGTGCCACTGTCGAGCAGAGTCACAGAGGTGATCCCCGGGGTGAAATTCCTATTTCCCATCCAATCATCAAGATTTTTCTTGAAGAGTACTAATGAGGAGCTTTGCTTGATATAGATAGGTAGTTTATTCCAGAGTATGGGAAGTCTCTGGGACAGGAATCTATCCCTCCGGCATGTTCTGTTTATTGTGGTGACAAGGTTTAGGTCCCTAGAGCATGTAGCTTGGAGGGATTGGGATTTCTTAAAGTGGAGCATGTCCAACAGCTCTGGGTTTGACATAGCTTTGTATGTTAGGCAGAGATCACCTCTGAGTAGGCGATATGCGACGGAGTAAAGCTGAAGTTTTTTGAGACGGTCTGCATAGGGCATCTGTTTGAGGCCGGTAATCCTCTTTGTGAGGTATTTCTGTGGCCTTTCCAGTTGTTGTAGATGTCTTGTGAGGTACATACCAAAAGGGGCGTTGTACTCTATAATGGGTCTAAAAGTGATGAGTAGAGAGGAACAATGACCTCTTTTTTTCTGGATGAGAAACCTTGTGTGATGAGGTGTCCACCTGTGTCCCAAGGTCTTTTATCACACTTTTGGTGTTAAGTATACTACCGCCTATGTTGTAGTTCATGGGTACAGAGTTTTTACCAAAGGGGATGACAATGCACTTTTTGGCATTGAGCTCAGGGTTGCCAGACGTCCCTATTTGGGCGGGACTGTCCTGAGATCAGCAGCCTGATCCCGAGTCCCACACTGCCGGTTTAAATCCCGGGCAGCCTCCGCTTTGTTTTTTTTTTTTTTGATTGGCCCGTATACCGGCATACGGGCCAATCAGAAATCGCTAAACACAGAGCTTCTTGTGTTTAATGCAGAACATCGCAGTTCCGCATTAAACAGAAGTAGCTCCGTGTTTAGCGATTTTTGATTGGCCCGTATGCGGTATCGACAATCAAAAATCATAAACAGAGCTACTTCTGTTTAATGCGGAACTGCGATGTTCTGCATTAAACAGAAGTAGCTCCGTGTTTAGCGATTTTTGATTGGCCCGTATACCGGTATATGGGCCAATCAAAAAAATCGCAAAACAGAGTTACTTCTGTTTAATGCGGAACTGCGATGTTTCGCATTAAACAGAAGTAGCTCCGTTTTTAGCGATTTTTGATTGGCCCATATACCGGTATACTCCAACTCAGAGCAGATCTGAGTGTTGCCACTGAGATTCTTGACATAACTATAGAATGCTTTGTGGTTGTCTTTAGAATCAGTGACAATTTTGTTTTCGTAACTAGCTTTGGAGGATTTTATCAGGGATCGCAGCTTCTTACTGAGGCTGACCAGGTAGCTCCTCCACTCATAGGATTTTACTCTCTTTTGCAACAGTTACAACTACTGAATCCTACACAATTGCACTTTATAAGCACTTACATGAGTGCATGGATCATGCTATCCCAAACAGAACCAAGATGCTATCCTTCAAAAAAAAGGAAGCCAATCTGCTGGTCCCCTGCCATAAACAAGCTGTACAACAGAAGGAAGAAACTGTTGCAAAAATGAGTAAAATCCCATGAGTGGAGGCGCTCCCTGGTCAGCCTCAGTAAGAAGCTGAGATCCCTTATAAGATCCTCTAAAGCTAGTTATGAAAACAAAATCACCACTAATTCTAAGGACAACCACAAAGCATTCTATAGCTATGTCAAGAATCTTGATGGCAACACCCATATCTGCTCTGAGTTACAGCATAACGGCACGAAAATTACAGAACCAACTGATATTGCCAACATCCTGGCAGATAGATTCAGTGCTAACTTTACCCCCCCCCTCACCCCCTAAAGGACCCATATCTATACAGGAAGAATGCAGAGTCCCTGTAATCACGACTACGCAGCTAAAAGCTGCACTCTCTAAAGCCAAAAACACAGCATCCATGACAACATCCCAGGCTGCGTTTTACACGAACTTCAGAATGAACTGGCTCCCCCACTTAAGCAACATGTACAATAATAATCACATCAGGCTTTGTACCCACTGAATGGCGCACAGCAACAGTTATCCCACTCTACAAAGGGGGAGCCACCACTGATCCCGTGAACTATCGACCTATTAGCCTGACGAGCCTGGTCTGCAAGGCCATGGAATGTATCATCATGGAACTGATAAACAAAGACATTGGTAACCTCCATACTCTGGATCCCACCCAGTTCGGGTTTGTGAAAGGCAGATCATGCCTCCTGAACCTGATCGACTTCTGTGAGGCAGTCACCAAAGCCTTAGATGTGGGTAAGGTCATTCACACAGCCTATCTTGACCTCGCCATGGCTTTCAACACCATTCCCCATTCTGGAATTATAGCTAAACTCACTAAACTTGGTATAAATGCCTACGTCACAAGATGGGTTGCCAACTGGCTCACTGATAGAACCCACACTGTAAAAGTTGCAGACTCCAAATCTGACCTCAAAGCAGTGACAAGTGGAGTACCACAGGGTTCTGTCCTGGGACCTCTCCTGTTTGGTATCTACTTCTCTGAAGTACAGGTTAACACAGAAGGCCTCTGGCTAATGAAGTTCACAGATGACTGCAAACTAGGAGCCATAGTCAAGTCCTCAAATGATGTGGACATCCTACAGAAGGTCCTCGCTGAGACAGATGCCTGGTGTCAGAGCCAGGGCCTCAAGCTCAATGCCAAAAAGTGCAGTGTCATCCCCTTTGATAAAGACTCTGTACCCATGAACTGCCACATAGGCAGCAAACTACTTAACACCGAATGAGTGATAAGAGTCCTTGGGACCCATGTGGACAGTAGTCTCTCCTTTGATAGTCACATCGCCACAGTAGTCAGGAAGTCCTGCTACGTGGCACACCTCATCATAAAAGGGTTCTCATCCATGAAGAAAGAGGACATTGTTCCCCTCTACTCGACACTCATTAGACCCATTATAGAGTACAACACCCCTTTTGGAATGTACCTCACAAGACATCTGCAGCAGCTGGAAAGGCCACAGAAGTACCTCACAAAGAGGATTACTGGCCTCAAACAAATGCCCTACACCGACCACCTCAAAAAACTCCAGCTTTACTCCATAGCATATCGCCTACTCCGAGGTGATCTCTGCTTAACATATAAAGCTATGTCAAACCCAGAGCTGCTGGACATGCTACACCTAAAGAAATCCAAGTCCCTCCAAGCTACACGCTCTAGGGACCTAAACCTTGTCACCACAATAAACAGGACATGCTGGAGGGATAGATTCCTGTCCCAGAAACTTCCCATACTCTGGAACAGGCTACCCATCTATGTCAATTAAAGTTCTTCATTAACACTCTTCAAGAAAAATCTTGATGAGTGGATGGGATATAGGAAATACACCCCGGGGATCACTTCTGTGTGTCTGCTTGACAGTGGCACAGGAAAATAACTTTCTTGGGTGGCGTAAGCCAGGGAACCTTGTTGGCTAGGCTTATGTAGGCCCTTGGGCCGATAGCCTAGTACCTACTATGAACCTAAGATGACTGCAAACTAGGAGCCATAGTCATAGGTTCATAGGTTCATAGGTTGGTACTAGGCTATCGCCCCTAAGGCCGACGCAAGCCTAGCCATAACAATTCCCTGGAAATTTTTTCCCACAATATTTACTTCTCTGAGCCCCTGTCTAGCAGGGCGACTGACATGATCCCCGGGGTGAATTTCATATCTCCCATCCAATCATCAAGGTTCCTTTTTGAAGAGGGCCAATGAGGCGCTCTGCTTGACATGTATGGGCAGTCTATTCCAGAGTATGGGGAGTCTCTGGGTCAGGAACCTATCCCTCTAGCAAGTTTTGTTCATTGTGATGATAAGGTTTAGATCCCTGGAGCGTGTGGCTCTGAGGGATTGGGATTTCTTGAAGTGGAGCATGTCCAACAGCTCAGGGTTTGACATGGCCTTGTATGTTAAGCATAGGTTGCCTCTGAGTAGATGATATGCCACAGAGTATAGCTGGAGTTTTTTTAGATGGTCAGCATATGGCATCTGCTTTAGGCCTGTGATTCTTTTAGTGAGGTATTTTGGTGGCCTTTCCAGCTGTTGCAGATGTCTTGTGAGGTACATACAAAATGGGGCATTATACTCTATAATGGGTCTAATGAGGGATGAGTACAGTAGGACAATGACCTTCTTTTTTTCTGGATGAAAAGCCTTTAGTGATGAGGTGTGCCATGTAGAAGGATTTCCTGACTGTTGTGGCGATGTGGTTATCGAAAGTGAGACCATTGTCCACTTGTGTCCCTAAGTCTGTCATCACACTTTCGATGTTTAGTGTCCTGCCGCCTATGTGGTAGTTCATGGGTACATGTTTTTTTCCAAAGGGGATAACTATACATTTCTTGGCACCAGGCATGTGTTTCTGTAAGGCCCTTTTGTAGAATATCCACATCATTTGGGGATTCAATAATGGCTCCCAGTTTGCAGTCATCTGCAAACTTTGTTAGCCAGAGTCCCTTAGTGCTGGCCTGTACTTCAGAGAGAAGTAGATGCCAAACAAGAGTGTTCCCAGGACTGAACCCTGAGGTACTCCACTTGTCACTTGTCTGGAGCTGGATTTGGAGTCGGCTACTTTTACATTCTGGGTTCTGTCAGTAAGCCAGTTGGCAACCCATCGAGTTATGTAGGGATTTATGCCCAGCTTAGTAAGTTTATCTATGATTCCAGAGTGGGGGATGGTGTCGAAGGTCTTGGCAAGGTCCAGATAGGCTGTGTGGACTGCCTTACCCTCATCCACAGCTCTGGAGACCGATTCAAAGAAGTCAATCAGATTCAGGAAACAAGATCGGCCCTTCACAAACCCAAACTGGGTGGGGTCCAGTGTCTGGAGGTTGCCAATGTCTTTGTTTATAAGTTCCATGATAATGCATTCCATGCCCTTGCAGATCAGGCTTGTCAGACTAATGGAATGGTAGTTCCTGGGATCCAAGGCGGATCCTCCCTTATGGAGCGGGATAACTGTAGCTGTGCGCCACTCAGTGAGCACGAAGCCTGAGGTGAGGCTATGATTAAACATGACACTTAGGTGGGGTGCCAGTTCATTTTGTAGTTCATGTAGTACATAGCCTGGGATGTCATCTGGTCCCATGGATGCTGTATTCTTAGCTTTGGAGAGTGCTGTTTCTACCTGTAAGGCTGTGATTATCAGAATTTGGCAATCTTTTGGTATTGAGATGGGCCCTTTAGGGGGTGAGAGGGGAGTGAAGTTGGCACTAAATCAATCTGCCAGGATATTGGCAATATCCTTGGGATCGGTATATTTAATGCCATTCTGTTGTAGCTCAGAGCAGATCTGAACATTGCCATTTAGATACTTGACATAACTATAGAATACCTTGCGGTTGTCTTTGGAATCTTTGGCAATTTTATTTTCGTAACTAGCTTTTGAGGATTTTATGAGGGATCTCAGCTTCTTACTGAGGCTGGTGAGGGAGTTTTTTGCATCCTGGGATTTTCCTCTTTTCTGCAACAGTTTCTTCCTTCTGTTGTATAGTTTGTTTATAGCAGGGGACCACCAGATTGGCTTCCTTTTTTTGGAGAAGAGCATCTTGGTTCTATTTGGGATGGCATGATTCATGCACGATTGGATGTGCTCGTACAGTGCCTTAGTGTATGATTCTGCAGTTGAACTTCCAGATCCCATCTGCGTGGGTGTTGTGAAGTTTGTCACTTCTGACTTCAGAAGCATGAAGTTGGCTTTGGAGAAGTTTTTTAAGGAGGTTTCCTTACTGGGGGGGGGGGGGGGTTGGGGGGGAAGTGGATGTCAAGGGAGATTTGCTTATGGTCAGACATGACCAATGAGGGGGTGACCACTGGTGTGGAGCATCTATCTCCCATGTTGGTAATGACCAGGTCTAGGATATTGGAGCCCCTGTTGGGACAATGGATTAGTTGATCCAGCGCGTTGGAATTTATGAATTCCAAGAACCATTGGGAAAAGGAGTTGGTACCTGAGTAGTTTTCCCAATTAATGGCAGGGTAGTTGAAATCACCCAGTATTAGAGTGTTTGGTTGTATCTTAATATTTTCCGGTATGTTTAGGAAGGTGTAGAGAGAATCTTGGGGTATGGTGTGGGATCTGCAGCAAGCTAAAATTTGGATTGCAGTCTTACCTAGTGTTAGTTGCACCTGGAGAATTTCAGATGCATTGTGTTGGGCAACTAGCCTGGAGATGTGAATATCCTTGGTGAATATGGACACTCCTCCACCTTTAGTGTTTCAGTCTTGGTTTTGTGGCCAAAAAGTGTGGTAAGAATTGTAGCCTGGTATTGCAGGGGTGCTCTCTGGAGCCTTGAATCAGGTCTCAGTCACTGCACAGATATCGATGTTCTCCATTTTTGGAGTGCCTCGAGAGAGTGCATTTTGAGGTTTAGACGTCTAGCATTGAGTAGCATTACCTTCAGATTTTGCATGCTTGTATCTGTTACGGTGGTGGTTTTATCTTTTGAACCTTGCTTAAAAAAGGCACTATAGGAGTGGCAAGAGCTTTAGCCAGTAACCTGAATCCCAGGGGTGACAGGTGCAGACCATCTCTGGCAAAGCATCGTGGTTTGTCGATCATGTCTTCCCAGGCAGACAAATACTGGATCCTCTTTGAATGACACCAGAAGCTTAGCCAATTGTTGAAGTCAATCATTTTGTCCTTATACTGTGGTATAATTCTGGGCGAAGGCAGGATGCTACTCAGGGCTAGAGTCATACCTGCCTGGGTCACATCATCCAAGAGCTCTTCCATGTCTCTTTTCATGTAGTCCAGGGAGGTACGTCTCAAGTCATTTACTCCAGCATGGACAATGACAGAGTTGTATTTGTACTTGTTGTGGAGTGACTTGAGTGCATGTGTTATGTGGTGGATCCTAGCACCCGACAGGCAGCTGACTGTAATTTTCTCCTTGTTCAGCCTGGTGAGTGGGACATCGATGTGCCTGACTATAGAGTCACCTATGACTAAAGTGTTGGGTACATTGTCTTGCCTTAGGGACTGTTGTTGGGGGGCACACTGGTGTTGTGAACTATGTGTCACTTAGGTTGTGACTGGTGCTTGTTTGCGTTTCAGCTTCGGAGGTCCTTGTTGCTTGGGCAGGTTAATGTTAAGGGCCTCCGCATATGTGGGTTTAGTGTTGCTATGTGTGGGAGTGGACATCCTACAGAAGGGCCTCACTGAGACAGATGCCTGGTGTCAGAGGCATGGCCTCAAGCTCAATGCCAAAAAGTGCATTGTCATCCCCTTTGGTAAAACCTCTGTACCCATGAACTACCACATAAACTGCAGTCTACTTAATGCCAAATGTGTGATAAGAGACTTTGGGACCCAGGTGGACAGTAGTCTTTCCTTTGATAATCACATTGCCACAGTAGTCAGGAAATCCTTCTATGTGGCACTCCTCATCACAAAAGGGTTCTCATCCAGGAAAAAAGAGGTAATTGTTCCCCTCTACTCGACACTCATTAGACCCATTATAGAGTACAACGCCCCTTTTGGAATGTACCTCACAAGACATCTGCAGCAGCTGGAAAGGCCACAGAAGTACCTCACAACGAGGATTACTGGCCTCAAACAGATGCCCTACACTGGCCGTCTCAAAAAACTCCAGCTTTACTCTGCAGCATATTACCTACTCTGAGGAGATCTTTGCCTAACATATAAAGCTATGTCAAACCCAGAGCTGTTAGACATGCTACACCTAAGAAATCCCAATCCCTCCAAGCTACACGCTCTAGGGACCTAAACCTTGTCACCACAATAAACAGGACATGCTGGAGGGATAGATTCCTGTCCCAGAGACTTCCTATATTCTGGAACAAGCTCCCCATCTATGTCAAGCAAAGTTCCTCATTAGCATTCTTCAAGAAAAATTTTAATGAGTGGATGGGAAATAGGAAATACACCCCGGGGATCACTTCTGTGGCTCTGCTCAACAGGGGCACATGAAACTAACTTTATTGGGTGGTGTAAGCCAGGGAACCTTGTTGGCTAGGCTTACTTAGTCCCTTGGGCCGATAACCTAGTACCTACCTATGAACCTATGAGTATTAAGTGCAAGGACACCTGTACTGGGTGGTGCTGGTGGGGCAGGAAGTATAGAAGTGGGTGTGGCTGGATTGGGTCCTGATGTTGTGGGTGCTTCTGCTGGTGCTGTTGCTATTGCTGCTATAATCATACCTCTCAGCTGTACAGATTTTCACAGAATATCCAGATTTTTGCCTCATGTTTTTGGTCTGTTCCTCATAATATCTTTAAGTTTTTGGCAAATCATTGAGGATTGAAGTCAGAAAATAATGACAAACATTTGAGTTTCAGACTTTGTACCCTTCAGAAAATGCATGCTAATCCAAAACCTGTTCTTCTAGCAACCTTCTAAATTTCTAAGAGCAACATGTAAAAAGTATCCCTATTTTTGGGGCTTTGTCCCCCAATTACTTATGGCTGTGTCCAGATTTCTTGCTCGAAGAAGTTGGGAGCTATGCTGCTATTCCTAACTGTGGGGGTCTGACAGGCCTTGCCCGGGGGGTGAGTAGAGGTCTAGATGCTGCTGTATACAATAGTAAAATAAATAGAGAAAAACAAAATAATAAAGCAAATAAATGTATGTAATGGAAAGAATAGCAAAAAAGAAGGTAGAGAGAGACAGAAATGTATAGATACAATGAAAATGATTTACATGTTTCTATGGTAATGTTACATCTGCTAGAGTTAAAGGAACAACACATACATATACTTTACAATTTATCAAATCTATCATATATAACTGACAGAGAGAGAGAGACTCTAGCTCACAGCTATCACATGAATTCTAAAAGACAAAGCCTTAACATGTTGATCTACTTGGACAACCCACCTGAAGTCTGTAGTGTAACCCACAGTAATGTGATCTCTGAGACAAATTAACATAAACAATGAAAAAAGGCTCCTTAGACATACATTCTTTTCACAGGTACTATAATTCAAGGAATTATAAACACACTCCCCAAATGAGCAGAGATGATCTACGACTGGGTGTGGGAATATCAGACACAGACACATCATCTCACACAACCGAGAAGGCACAGCCTTAAAATGTTGAACTAGATGTACAATGTAGGTGAAGCCTGCAGTCAAAACGAGAGTATTATCATACCAAGTATATTATCAAAGAGGGTCTGAGAGACAAAGTTCCATAATGAAAAAAAATGTCATACATATTTCTCCATTCTAATGTTTTAGGTACTATGAAACAGACCCCTCAAATGACAAATTATATCACAATATACTTGAGGGGGACTTGAATCCACAGGCATCCTCATAATGTAAAAGCAAATCTTTAATGTCTTGAGCTACTTTGTGAATTATATAAAAACCTGCCTGAATACAGACAATCCAACACTGATGCTGCTGCCCTAAAACTATGGAAGTTGGCACGGACATGGCAGTGATGTTGGGAGACTGGCCTAATGGTTAAGGTGTTTGCCTTACAAACACAAGGTGCAGGGTTGGAGTCTCACAAGGGATAATTGGCTAGGCTTAAAATGACTCGCAAGGGCAGTTAGCCTAGTACTAATCTATAAACCTATAAGTATGGAACTCCATCTATACTAGCCGAACAGACTATTGACATTAAAACCTGTACAGAATGAAGCACATGCGCTCACCCCAATGTTACCTTAGGTACTCTATTCTCCTGCTGTGCAAAGGCCTATTCTCTGCAATAGCTTCAGGAGCTATGAAGAGAAAAACAGCACTGTGCAAGATCCGTGGATGGCATGCACTGGCACGT